>NC_137918.1:6896952-7146952 GCF_963457725.1 Sprattus sprattus
AAATCTGTGACCGGACCACTCAGGGGCTCTGTGTGTCTCTGTGTACCTCTTAAGCGGAATTTATGCTTACAGAATTTCCGAGGCGCAAGAGGCCCTTGCAAGCCCCAAGCGTCTCTTTTCACGTCTTGCGTACGTCAACCGATTTTTCTAAACTTGCGCCAAAATGTACACAAGATTTACACAAGCCTCGCAGCCTGCAAGGCTGTGATTGGTCTGCTGGTCTGTTGACTACATCCTTTCTGGAGTCTCACATTTCCGGTTTTCGTACCGCCATTTTTAAAAGCCATGAAGCCCAGAAGTTTGGAAAAGATGAATGCTCTTGAAGCGCTTTTGAACGAATAAGTTGGAAAGTATGAGCACTTATATAACCCATCGTAATTAACCAAAGCCACTTGTAATGAACCGAAGTTTGTTCGAATTGTTTACTTTGATGAATATGCTATTCGCTAGCGCGGTCTCTATGGAATTTCCCCTATATGTTAGCATTAAGCTAACGTAGTTTATATCACAGTTAAACATGCAATGCTATGTGAAACGAATGTTACGAGATGAGATTACTAAAATGTATTCTGCATGTCTACTCAGTTTTACAGTGCTTCCCAAGTAAAGGTTTGAAAAGAACTTCAAGCTTCAGACTTTCTGTTAGGGAACCTGTTATCTGCCGAGCAAATGTCAGGCTCATAGGCTATACAAAAACATTAACGTGAATTAATTTATGCTAATCGCTAGCGCGGTCTCTATGGAATTTCCCCTATACATAAGCATTAAGCTAACGTATTTTCTATCACAGTTAAACATGCAATACTATGTGATTGTTTTTAGAAACGAATGTTACAAGATGAGATTACTAAAATGTTTTCTGCAGTTTTACAGTGCTACCCAAGTAAAGGTTGGTCAGACTTTCTGTTAGGGAAACTGTTATCTATCTGCCGTGCAAATGACAGGCTCATATACAAAAACATTAACGTGAATTAAACTTTACTCCACCTATTGTTCTGGAGGTGAATTGCTTTGCAACACGGGCAACCCTTTAGAAATCATGAAACGATACGAGTAAATTTACACAACGGTGTGAAAAGCATAAGCCACCGTTGCAGAAGCATGGGCCGGCCTTTAGATGGCCAGCCTGAATCTGATAACTCATCTGACGAGGAGCTGCCAGATGATTTGAAGTGATGACATGAAGTGGATGAGGGAATAGAGCTGGAGGACAGTCTCCATTCCCCTCAAACACCACCTCAATTGACCCCCTCCGAAAAAATTCAATGTGTTTTCACCCCAATAATTAAGTCTGTTCATTTTTTACCCCATTGAAATCACATTGACGAGACTATGATTAATTGGAAAGGAAGGCTGTCTTTCAAACAGTTTATCCCCTCGAAGTTTTGGCATCAGGAAGCAGGCAGAAATCTTCGGCTTTTTAATTCCTATTTTGCTCTATTACAATTACCTCCAATACAATTACACAACATATTTCTGGACAGCTCTTAAACTGTTTACATCAACAATAGTTTTAAGTGAAACTTTGCATACAGAAATGCTAATATATATACATGGCAAGGGTCATGTTTTGTATGTGGACCACTGGTACAGCAGTCTCACCCTTTTTCATCATTTACTGAGACACAAAAATGGTGCCTCAGTGACTGGTTAGATCAAACAGGAAAGGGATGCCAAAGTTCAAGGAAAAGATGTCCATGCGTGACCCGGAGAATTTTTATAATGGACAAATGTTGGCCAATGCCAAGATGCCCTGTTGGCTCCTTATCTCTTGTTCCTTCCGGAACAGCAAGACATTTTGCGGTGATTATTGATGGCCAACTGACTTTCAATGACCACATTGCCTTTGTTTCCCGGCCCTGCCGCTTTGCGCTATTCAACATCTGCAAAATCAGGCCGTACTTAACCCAGTATGCCACCCAGCTGCTGGTGCAAACCTTGGTGAGTTCCCGCCTTGACTTCTGCAATGCCCTCCTAACAGGCCTACCGGCAAGCGTGGTGAAACCACAACAGATGATCCAGAATGCGACGGTGCGTCTGGTGTTAAACCAACCAAATAGGGCACACGTCACCACGCTATTCATTGAGTTCCACCGGCTGCCTGTAGTGGCTTGCATTAAGTGCAAGTCACTCATTCTTGCTTGCTCCCACCTACTTAAATGCTCTTGTAAGGTCAAATGTTACACCTAGGATGCTGAGCTCGTCTAATGAGTGTTGTTTAGCACTGCCGTCGTTTTCCTTTTTCTTTTTTTCTATTTCTTATGTAAAGTAGTATTTATTGTTACACAAGGTCTTTATTGCTCGTAGCTTGACTGATCTTTCCCTTGTACGTCGCTTTGGACAAAAGCGTCTGCTAAATGACTAAATGTAATTTTAAGTGTACATTTTGTAATATGTAATAAGTATAAAATGTTAAAAATATTTGATACATAAGAGAAAACTGTATGGCCCTTCTCAACCTCGTACTTGCAAAAGAACAGAACACTCTCCTGTCAGTCCCTGACCAAGATGGACGGTTCACTTCACTTGGTCCCCGGGCGCTTAAAAGCTGCCCACTGCTCCTGGATCCTGGAGGAAGGACAGTCCGGGATGGGAAAAATGCATGAGACAAATTCACGGCGACCTTGCCCTGCGTGTGTGTGTGTGTGTCATTGTGCAACAATAAACTGACTCAGCCTTGTTTGTTTGCTGTTTGGTTTTGTCATAGCAACACAACAGCATCACAACCAATATCCTCCTTTGAAACTGATACGGATGCTTTGCATTTTGACAAGCAGTGCTTTACTGTGACAAGTGTTCAATGTCTGATTGTTGAGTGTTATGTTTTGTAAAAAGTGTTTTATGAACTTGAGTTAAAAGTTCATAGTTTTGCAGATTTAAAATGTGATGCACCAACAATACTGTATAAAAAGCAGACAAACTTGATTCCATTGAAAATTGTATAGAATTATATATATTTATTATATAAATAAATAAATGTATCATGTTAGATGGTGGTAGAAATATTGTTTTCAAGAATACATGGATTAAAACATATAAATACACACACATATATTTTCTTAAATAATACACTTAAGACAAGACAATAGAAGGGTTTGTTAGGTAGCTAGTACAATTATTTGCATAGCTTTTTCCACTTTTTACAAAATGGTTGATTAAGGCAACGTCGCCCATCCTCACCTCATAAACGTCAATTAAGCATGTTTAAAACACATCTCTTCTGCACTCCGCAGAGATCAGACGTGGGTAGTGTAAGAACGGCATTCAGTAAAAGAGTCATTCAGTTCAGTTGTGACACAGGCTGTACAGTGTTCTCAGCAGAGATATGTCATTACTTCCCACTATCATTGGCTACCTTTTTGTCTCTTAATAAGTTAATGAATGAATGGTGGTGGTAAGGTCTGGGAGGAGGAAGAGGGAGCTGCGTTCTCTGTCTCTCTCCACTCTTCACGGACAGGAAAGGAGTTCAGAAGATAAGGGTACTGGGTGTCAGACTTGCATGGAGCCCAAATTTCTTTTTTGTCTGTTGTTGTTGTTGGGAGCATGTCGGACTGGCAGGGTCAGAGGTCAGGAGGGTCAAAGGTGACTGGGACATCAGAGGTCGTCGTCGTCTGTGCTGAAGCTGGAGCGGCTGCTGGAACCCATGGAGTCGTAGGGTGAGACAGCGGACAGAAGCGTGTCGGTGCCGAATGGCGAGAGCGTGTCGTCCATCAGCATCTCCTCCAGCCGGGGCTCCTCCTTCAGGGTGGCGCTGAGGAAGGCCGTAAAGTGGGACAAGGGGTCCCAGAAGGACGTCGAGCCTTCACCATGCTCCCCAGCTTTAGCCCCTGACGGTGATGACGACGAGTGCATGACACCTGCAGCCCCTCCGCTGGGCCGGAGAGGCGTCCCAGTCGTGATCGGCGTGCGGGGCAGGTACCCCCCCGCGCAGTTGAGCTCCTCGGGGTAGAGAGGCGGCTGCTTTGGTGGCTGGGTTCCATGCTGCTGTTTAAGGAGGTGGGTGGTGAGCTGTTTTGACCCCAGAGTGGTGGCCATGCTGGCCAGTCTGCGGTATTCCTGTTCCAGCTGCGTCTGTCGGCGCTCCAGCTCTTGGGTGTGTTGCTGCTCCTTCTGCAGACACTTGATGTACTCCACCGTGGCCTTCAGGATGGTGCCTTTGTTCCAGCGCATGTCACTGCGGAGCCACACAGAAGACAGGGAGAGAGAGAGGGAGAGAGGGAGAAAGATAACCTTTTAAATACAAGTCCACGTGTCAGCAAGAATGCTCGCACCCTGAAAGAAATGCACTGAGTGAGCGTAACAAAAACGTACAAAGGCTCCATTATTATATATGAATAAGAGATGGTGATTTACACGACCATTATTCATTCTCTGACATTATGTCCGACCCCTGAAAGTGATTTTTAATAGTACGTATGGAGAAGTCCATTCTAGGGGTCCTTGTGTGGTCAAATTAATCCCTGAGCCAAAAATGAGTGTCTTGAAAAGGGTATATAAAAAAAAAAGATTGGACTTAAAGGGGGAAGCAAAGTGCACTCATTCCTGATACTATTACGTTTTTAAAACAAGGGAGAAAGCGAGAGAGACCTGGTTAAAACCATCACTTTCCACCAGACTAAGACGTGGTGTTTTGATCGCAGTTAATAATCTCCTTTATCTTGTGTTAATGACACGGCAACAACTGTCACCCTCCATTTAACTTCCATCCAAAGTTCAATTGAGCTGGGCCAATGGATTCCCACTCTGGGCTAAGGTTCATTCTTAAGCTTCAAGTGAAGAAGCTTAAGACTTCAGCACTCTTTATTCAAACATGAATCAGAAAGTTTAGCCAGCCCTTTGGAGCCTTTGGTAAGAATATAATCAACAAACAGTACAAACAAAGTACGCGTGTGATTTTGTTTACTCAGAGTTTGGCCACATTTTGAAATGGTTAACAGAATAAAAGATTATCTAAGAAAGGTCTATTGCGATGTATTGGAACTTTAGTTTGGACCTGTTTTTCTTCCATCATTCAACATAATCAGTGTTGGGAGTATTGAGCTACATGTAATTTAACTAGTAGTTTAACTACATTTCGCAGTAGCTTCCTGGTAGTTCAACCTCGTTCATACATTCATAGTGATTCAAGTAGTTTAATTACTTTTTGCCCTTTTTTGTGTAGTTAACTACTGAAACCAATTTGGGCCATAAAAGAAAAGTAATGTTTATGTTTTATTTTATTTTACCATTGCTTTGACCAGCCCCACCCCTCTTTTTCTTTCATCCTGTCCGCTGTGAAGACCTGCCCAGGGAATGCATTAGTCAGGCAGGCACCACCACAACCTTGACTTCTGCGTAGTAGAGCATGTGCTTGTTTAGTTGCTATTTATTAACAAATGTTGAGGGAGGTTGTTTCATGCTACTTTTGAGGTTACTCGGCTAACAGAGTTATCCTGCTTGGTGCAATATTCGCACCTGGACTCGCAAGTTTCTGGACGGCAGGTGTCTGACTGTATACAAAACCAAAGCTTGAACTTCCCCAGGAATAGTAGGAAATTGCATGTCTAAAAATAAATACAAATAAAATGGAAACTCACGGGTCATTACACTTTGGTATGAGGGCTCCCAACTCTTTGATTCTGCAGTTGATGTGGGACCTTCTCCTTTGCTCAACTGAAAGACAAACAGTGGAGTTCATACCTTCTGTTAAACTATTTTCACGCTTTTGAAAAAGCAAATTAAATCAAGTAATAATGAAACTTGACAAAAGCGCTTACTCAGGTTGTGATTGTTTTTTTTCTGTCGCTCTTTGGTCATACTTCTGGTGTTGTTCTCTGTAAAGACGGAGGAGAAAAGAAAGAACAGAGAAGAGAGAAAAAAAAGAGAAGGTTCACGTAAGTGATGGCATAAAACATCAGTCAGCTCAACCCTTGCACCCGCTTTGGCCAGTCGAGGTGATCAAAGACTTACAATTGAACGTCTGACCCCGCCTCCAGCCCCCCCCCCCCCCCCCCCCTAAAGAACCCCTCTACCCTCCACCCTCCCAACCCCCAGCACCATGCGACCCCTCCGACCACAAACAGGATTGCCCTTTTTACCCCCTCCATCCAGCCTCAAAGGGCCCTTCTTCCTAGCCCACAGCACTCTCTCTCTTTAGCCCTCAGTGGCAGGTTCTGGGTCCTTGTTAGCATACTGAGACTAACTAAGTCAACTTAACAAATTTGCTAATTAAGTATTTAAAGAAAAAAAGAGAGGATGAGCTAGGGTAGGCGTGCGGGTTAAAGGGGGAGCATGGGGGTCTGAGGGGGCGAGACATACTCCCTCAAGTGTTCTCCTCCAAATTATATAACTGGGCAGCTTGATTGGATTTCTCAATCTGTTTTCAGTTGATTCAATAAGGTCTATTTAAAATTGCATGTTACACACCCATTGTCTGGGCCCAGCAAACTTATATGGAAAAGACCGTAACCATGTTGGGCAGGCATACCTGGCATAACGTCGTACATGTCCAGCATCCCGCCGTTCAAGGACACCTAGGAAGAAAAGAGGTGAAAAACATGAGAGTACTGGAGAGGTCCACTCAGCCCCTACTTTCCTCCTCTCTGCACCGAAGCTCAGCTTTTAAACTTCCTCATTCTTAGACTCCTCCTGACAAGCCATGACACTGCAAAGGGCAGTAGGGCACAAAGGGGGTTTCTCCCACGAGAGCGTGAGACGAGAATGTCTTGTGTTGAACTTGCTTGACTGTTAGGAAAGTTGTTGCAAGCTAGCCAACATAGCTATGACAATAACATTACAAATAGGCATCAATGTCCAAGCATGTTATAACAAGCTTGCTAACATCACTGACTAAATGTCACCCTAGCGGCTAAACTTAGCGAAATCTGTTGAAATTGCTTACTTTGTTTGTGACAAACTAGCGAGTAACACTCACGCAAAGCGGATTACCTGTCACCACTAGCTACATGTTACATCGGACTTGCTCAAGCGGACTACTGACCGGCGTAGTCGCCCTCTCTTAATCGGAGCAGTCATCCGCCTAAATAGAAACGGCTTACATTTTTTCGTTAGTTACATGAGGCAATTATAGGTGGTTTTCGAGCCATAAGCGGGTTAAACGCCTCAAGAGCGGCTTATGTTAACACATGCGGCTAGTGATGTTTGCCTTGGGGTGAAAAATTCTTTCATCCCTACCAGTGTCTTTGAAGCATTCTAATTGCTTCAACCGAATTTACATTTCATTGTAAAACCATCAGGCACAACACCAGCTGCATTGTTAGGTGATTGGCAAAGTTTTGCTAAGCACTTGTTTGCTTGTTTTGCTTTACTCTATGCTAAACTTCCTACAAAGAAAAAACCTTATCAAAGTTAAATACTGATGCTCATATGCAAGGTATGTAAACAGTGAAAGTGGACTGGTCACACACACACACACACACACACACACACACTTACACGCACATACATAGTGGTTGACAGTAGACTATACTTACATTGCTTTGCATTAGGATGTTAGACTCCATGCAATCCAGGCCCCCATCATTGAAACTGGATTCAAGGCTAATTAAGTCATCCATTGGAAACTAAAAAAAACAGTAATTTCAGTGTACTCCTTTGCTCTGACAATCGTGAAAAATAAAGTTTCAGACTTCAAAAAGCTTTTAAGAACACATATCCAACTATCCAACTCACTTCGCTGTCATGGTTACTGGTTGCCAGGGAGAGCCGGATGACAGTGCTGCCGTCTCCTTCCTGGAGCATGTTCCCATTGCGCATTACTGGCAAGGCCCCAAGCGGTTGCCTGGCGTAGGGGTGGGGACCTGGATGGGCCTGGCCGGCAAGCTTGGAGCTCAGGGTCAGGTATTGCTTCACCTGCTGGGCCTGAGCCTGGTGGAAGTGGTACTTTGGGTTCTCTGGTTGGTTCTGCACCTGGGAGGAAAGGGTGGTGGGTGAGCATAGAGAGAGATAGAGACATTTAGAGCTTTTAGAAAGTCAAGACATACATACACACACACAGACACACATGTACACTCATACTTAAAAAGGAACATATCGTAGCAAGAGCGACAGACCCATATGAATCCATCACATATACAATACAAAAAACACACACACACACAAACAAACAAACACACAAACAATCATACATCACATCAAGTGTGTCAGATTAACTGGAAGTGTACACAATAAAAATGACAACTTAAGCTATCAAGCATAGAACAGACATTTTGTGTACAAACCAACATTGCAGTCTCGCTCAGGTCACTCATTAACTGATAGGGAAAAGAAAGTCTGTCAGACACTGCCAGTAATGCAGAGCCAACCAAGGGCCAGGCTGCTAGCAAAGCTACACACTCAGACAGACTCTACGAGATCCTCCTCACCAATCTCCAACCTCACTAAAATAACACCAGCAGCACCAGCAAACACAACGGCCCTCTCAACTGGTCCCCTTCAGTGTGAAGGCGAGCCGTGCAGAAACCCCAAATGCCAAAAAGCTCCTTACGTTGGAAACTCGGATGCCATCTCTCATGTTGTAGTAACTGCAGTCGGTGAAATGGGGCATTCTTGTCACACGCCGTCTTCAGTTCACCAAGAACTTTTTTTTTTCTTTTTTGTTTCTTAGTTTTCAGTTTCCACTTGTTATTTTCTGTTGTTGTTTTGTTTTGTTTTTGCAGAGAAACACAGAAATGATCCCGTCACTGTCACTGACATTGATTGTTGCAAGTGGCGACAACTCTCTCCTGAAGAAGAAGATGAAGTACTGGTGTGTCAGAGACGGTGACTGTTCCCTCCTCTCCAACCAGTGGGCCCTTATAAGAAGGCAGGGCCAAACACTAAATGACCTAATTAGCGGAAAGAGCGTGGAAAAGGCTAGCCCCCTTTTTTACTGCCATTGTAATCACCTCAAACAGAGACCCATCAGACAGTTTGATCACAACAGGATATCTGCCTATGGCCTTTATCTGTCTTTTCAACGGGAGGGGGTGTGGAGGGGTGAGTGCATGGTGGGGTGGGGGGGTGGGGGGGGGGGGGGTTGAGGGGTGGATACCAAGCTTTTATGGCGTGCAGGCCGGCCAATCACAAATGTCCCCCTGGTTCTTTTTTTATGCCACTCTTTATGCCCTGAGGGGGAAACCAGGGCACAAATGGCATTTGTTCTATGTGTGTTTTTAAATGACCCACCGGCAGCCATTTTTAACACGGCTGCTCTGTGGATGCTGATAGCCGAAGAATAACTAGGACCCAAAAAGCTGCTTAACCAGCCTCATCTCGTAAATGCGTGAAGGCTATTCTTCTTTTGTTAGAGCCTCTGTGTGTGTCTGTGAGAGTGTAAGGGGAGGATTTTTTGCTTTTATTATGGAATGTTTTTATTTTTTGCCCTCTCCCTTGTGTCACACAGTGCATCTGCAACATGGTTTTATTGGGTCCTGAGGTATTTTTAGATCCCGCAGAAGAGGCAACACATTTGTTTGTCTGAATGATGCTATAAAGTGGGGAAACATCCAATTGGTTAATGTCAAATTCAATTTCATAAAAAAGATCCATAATCCCAAAGAGGATTGACATTAATTCCCCAAATTATGGATTATGAAAATAAGTCACATTCATCACTTAAGCCTCCAACAGCTGTAGCAGCACAGCTCAAGAATCTTCAGCATATCATATAGTCCTGTGGACTAGAGTTAATAATGATCTTCCAGTGAAATCCTAATGCAACACTGTTTCTCATCCCTTTACTTTACTCAGGTTAAAAGCCAAGACTTTCGTACATCATTTTAATATACGTATATATAGCATTAGCTTTCAGATATCCACACACCTTTAAAGTGTGAAATACACTAACACATACAGAAAAAAAGTTTAATGATTGAGATTGAGTTAAAAAAAAGTGTGTGTGTGTATTTGAGGGAGAAAAAAGTAAATGAGCAATCAGGACTGTAACAGCAAGAGAAAGATGTGAGAGAAGTGAAAGAATGATTGGAGTGAGAGAGCGATATATAGGTCCATTTCCAGGGGGAACTGAACAAGTTGCTCTGTGTGTGTTAATCAGCATCTCTGCACCAGTACAGGAAGCAGGCCAGGACCTCCTGTCCTCTGCTTGTGTGTTACAGTGAACTGATTCAGGTCTATCTCTGCACGTGCACAGATAGACCCCAGTGGTTCTCAAGCACCTGCCCTTTTGCCCTGGATGAGAAAAGTGCCCCTTCTGCTGGAGCTAAATACTTTCTTGATTCATCAATATTTAAGAATAAAAAATACTCTCTCTGTCATCAATTCCCCCCAAATGTGTTTTGATATCTGACGGGGCATTTATTTGAGTTCTTGTGAGATTTCCCTCGACATGCTCTGCGGCGCTCACAAGCCACCGCTGCGCCCCTCCCTCCTCCTCCTCCACTTCATGCTCATGCAGTACTGAGGGTGCTAAGCATAGACACAGTGGTGGACGAAGTAAACCAATTGTGTAGGCTACTTGAGTAAAAGTACAGGTACATTGCATTGAATATTACTCAAGTAAAAGTAAAAGTATTCACCTCATTGTTTTACTTGAGAAGAAGTACAAAAGTATCTGCATTCAAAAATACTTAAGTATTAAAAGTAAAAGTATTTTTTTTTTTTAACTGTCACATCAAAACCCCTACTTGAACAGGTGAACAATGCTTTACATTTGCCTAATCAAACCCAAAATACTCAAAACTATATTATCTTTAAGTAAGACCAAGTGGTTTTGAAGCAACAACACAAAAAGCATTCCTTCAAGTTTCATTATTTTATTTTCCATTAATTTCACTTGTCATAAACAGAGTAGTCATAGGAATGAACTGCGAAGTTCACTTCGCTTGGCCATGAATTCGACTGTTTCCCCGGCGTTAACGTTTGGTGAGGGAGGCTGTATTAAACTGGCACTTAGCATCTCCACAGATAATTTGGGTGCTAGCATATTGCTTTGGATAAAAGCACCTGTTAATGTAATGTATTTCAATGTAATATAATCAACCGGGGCATATTTATAACCACTCTGTTAGTAGTAGTCATGTAATGGTGAACTTACATTGATGTGCTTTTCACAGTGCATGAAATGCCCTGTATTGTTATTCCTAGGCATTTTCTTCTTCTTCTTCTTCTTCTTCTTCTTACCTTTTTCTGCGATTAATTCAGCTCGAACCGCTTAACTTAGAAACTTCGTTCAAACTTTGTTGCGTAGGTCTTGTAAAGGACACTTATGCTATGTATTTTTCACTTTTCTAAACTTTATACTTTTTAAGATATTAAAGAAAAACGAATATCAATTTTCCCATTGACTTACATTGGGCCATTACGACATCATAATAGGGTCTTTAAACTGGCTTGCACCTGTGCTTCACTGACACCTGCGCCAAATCCAAGGAACCTCTTCTCTCTGTCCCTCTCAATTTAACTGTAACTAGGAACATTAAGACACCTTCCATTCTCTACTTTTTTTTCTCTCCATCTCTTCATCTTTCTCTCTATCCCTCTCAGTCTACTTTCTCTCAGACTCAATCTCTCTTCATCACTCGATTTTTATCTCTTTTTTTCAGTATTTTCACTCTCTCTTTATCTCTTTTTTATTCCACTCTTCTTTCCTTTCTTCTTTCCTTCTTCCATTTTTCTTTCCTTCTTCCACTCTTCTTGCCTTTCTTTTTTCCTTCTTCCACTTTTCTTTCCTTTCTTCACTCTTCTGTCCTTTCTTCTTTCCTTCTTCTTTCCTTTCTTCTTTCCTTTCTTCTTTCCTTCTTTCACTCTTCTTTATTTTCTTCTTTCCTTCTTTCACTCTTCTTTCTTTTCTTCTTTCCTTTCTTCACTCTTCTTTCCTTTCCTCTTTCCTTCTTCCATTCTTCTTTCCTTCTTTCACTCTTCTTTCTTTCCTTCTTCCACTCTTCTTTCCTTCTTCCATTCTTCTTTCCTTCTTGCACTCTTCTTTCTTTTCTTCTTTCCTTCTAACACTCTTCTTTCCTTTCTTCTTTCCTTCTTTCACTTTTCTTTCATTTCGTCTTTCCTTCTTCCACTCTTCTTTCCCTTCTTCACTCTTCTTTCTTTTCTTCTTTCCTTCTTCCACTCTTCTCTCCTTTCTTTTTTCACTCTTTCACTCTTCTTTCTCCATTCTTCTTTCTTTTCTTCACTCATTCTTCCACCCTTCTTTCCTTCTTCCACCCTTCTTTCCTTCTTTCACTTTTCTTCTTCCTTTCTTAACTTTTGCATTTCATGCACTGGTATTTCCTTCAGGAAATGCATTTTCTAGTTTAAATTTGATGGCGAGTTCCAGAATGCCGACAGCGTAGTGTTCTTAATGCAGAGGCGACACTTGAAGTAATAGGACTCTTTTTTATTTTCGATGAATTCAAACAATTCGGCTAAATAAGGCCAGGGGTGATGGGCACCAACTTCTGTTTCATCCGATGATGCTCCAGTCAGCTCCTCAGCCATTTACCTGACAAATAATATTAATAATCTCTAGGAGTAAGAACTCTCAATGACCACAAGCACGTACACCACCTTGTGCTTCCAGCTCCAGCGTGACTTTGCAATTCTTCAATCAGGACGACACCTGTTGTTAACTTCAGCAGATAATCGCGCGCTGGGCGCTGCCACTGATTGGTTATAGTTGCGATACACTTTGACCTTTTGGTATTTTATTAAAAATAAAAAAGGAACGAGTAAGGAACGAGTGTTTCTGTAAATGTAAAGAAGTGAAAAGTAATAATTTTCGCTTTAAATATAGTGAAGTAAAAGTATAAAGTCTTACCAAATAAATGTACTTGAGTAAAGTACAGATACATGGAAATGTTACTTAAGTACAGTAACGAATTACATGTACTTCGTTACTGTCCACCACTGCATAGACATATAGAGCCGCGGAAAAAATTAAGAGACCACTTCAAAATTATCAGTTTCTCTGGTTTTACTATTTATTGGTATGTGTTAAAGTAAAATGTAACTTTTAGTTTTATTCTATAACCTACTGGCAACATTCCTACCAAATTCAAATAAAAATATTGTCATTTACATCATTTATTCGCAGAAAAATGACAATTGGTCAAAATAGCAAAAAAGATGCAGTGTCTTCAGATCTCGAATAATGCAAAGAAAACAAGCTCATATTCATTTTTAAACTACACAATACTAATGCTTTAACTTAGGAAGAGTTCAGAAATCAATATTTGGTGGAATAACCTTGATTTAAAATCACAACTTTCATGTGTCTTGGCATGCTCTCCACCAGTCTTTCACATTGCCGTTGGGTGACTTTATGCTACTCCTGGCGCAAGAATTCAAGCAGCTCGGCTTCTTTTCATGGCTTGTGACCATCCATCTTCCTCTTGATCACATTTCAGAGTTTTTTTTATGGGATTCAGGTCTCGAAATAGGGCCGGCCATGACAGGGTCCTGATCTGGTGATACTCCATCCACACCTTTACTGGCCTGGCTGTGTGGCATGGAGCATTGCCCTGCTGGAAAAAACACTTCTCAGAGTTGGGGAACATTGTCAGAGCAAAAGGAAGCAAGTTTTTCTTCCGGGACAACGTTGTACTTTGCCTGGCTGAGGTTTGTAAAAGACCATAAGGATTGAACCAAAGCCGACTGGAGGGTCTCCTAGTTCGTCTTCTCTGATGAGTCCAATTTCACAGTAGGTGCAAGACTCTATGGCTTGTAGGCCTCTCCAGGTCTCCGTCTAACCATCAGACGACCATGTGTTGGGCAAAGCTGAAAATTGGACTAAAATAAAATATGTAAAAGGGGGCTTCTGGTTTAATCCTATTATCATATGGGGGGTGGGGCAGTGAGATCAAAGAGTAAAGGTGTAGTCACAATGAAATTAAATTCAATTTCATTTATATTACAATACAATTGTCTCAAGGCGCTTTACAGAGCCCAGAGCCTGGACCCCTTTAGTGTAAGCACAATGGCAGCAGGGGCAAGGAAAAACTCCCTGTTAGTCAGGAAGGAACCTTAAGCAAAACCACGGCACATAAGGGTGAAGGTGGAGATAGGAGGGGGGAGGGTTGTGTGGCAGAAGGGGCGAGAAACAACAAGTGTTGTACACAGCATGCATTTGGTAGATGTACATAATATACATAGACATAAGGTGGGATATACATGATACATACAAAACCAGCTTAGTAGGTACACAGAGATCAAAGGAAATAAGGGTACATGAGGGGTTTTGAGCAGTGGTGGCTCGTGAAAAAATTCTCAGGGGGCAATTTTTGGAATAATGACAAAGGCGACCCATTCGGTAGTAGTGATGGGAAGTTCGGATCATTTTACCGACTCGAATCTTTGAATCTCGTTCAGTAAAATGAACAAATCTTTGTGGTTACAAACATGCACGCGCGTGCAGGCACATCAGTGGGCCTCAAATTACTTTCTAGTCAGAATGGTTGTCCCTGGGACAAAACCAGTTGAAAACCCCTGGTCTAAGATATTACTGTATTACTTTGATTTGATCATCACAGAGATCAAAGGAAATAAGGGTACATAAAGGGTTTTGAGCAGTGGTGACTCGTGAAAAAATTCTCAGGGGGCAATTTTTGAGATAATGACAAAGGCAACCCATTCGGTAGGTACATAAAGCAGGACAATTTTATCGTCTTGTTGTGAGCTGATTAACTCATCCAGCAATATC
The DNA here is from genome assembly GCF_963457725.1 of Sprattus sprattus. NCBI lineage: Eukaryota > Metazoa > Chordata > Actinopteri > Clupeiformes > Clupeidae > Sprattus > Sprattus sprattus. The sequence goes on from NC_137918.1 coordinate 6,911,579, forward strand.
TTTTTGTCCACCAGATGGCAGCACACAACAGAAAGATTATCCCTCGAGCTACATAAGTTACAGGTGGAAAGCTGAGGTGGCTCCGCACTAAATTGTCACACTTCATTATTCACATTACCCAAATGTTGTATGAAGTAAAATAGCTAAACAGGACACATGACATGTCCTGTAACAACATTAAGAAGGGGGCAACATGTAAGTGAAAACCAACAATATTTATTGACTAATCTTTACAAAAGCAAAATAAGTTATGGCATAAAAAAATAACTCTGTGTAAGTGCAAGTAGCATGCATGGAGTGAACAATCTCAAAGACAGCCTGTATCCCTCATCCAATTGAGTGGCAATGTTCACCATCCAAAATTAGAGAATTTCAGACAGTGGTCCTTGTGTAGCTTTGCCTGCTCATGTTTCTTTACCTTTTCGGACAGATGGTGCATGTCCTTAACTCCTGTTAAATGCAGTGATGTCTGTAATGGTGTCTTTCGAGTGGGAAAGTAGGCAGAGATAGCAATAGACTGCATTAGCCACTTTACAGCCTGCTAGCCACGATTTTCTTTGGTACCTATTCTTTGAAAATCCTCGGGTGTAGGATTCCCACTTTTTTGTAACTACCTGTTTAATTGATATATTTTGGTCTAGGAACTAGACTCTAGGAGGTCCTAATAATTTTGTTGCCGACCGAAAGGAGTTTCTTTCACAGAAAGAACTGCGATGTTGTACTGAGCACCAGCCATCTCGACAGAATATGAGATTGATTTGTTCTTCTCACACCGGATCATTTTGCTGTTAAAACATCTGGAGGCAACGCAATGGTGTTACAGAGTTAGTCCCTGTGTTTGAGCATATATAAGTCTACTACAGATAAAATGTGAGTTAACATATTTCTCCTAGATGCATTTATCAGGTTCGTATAACAGCCCAGAACACATTTGAAACTATGTCACTGGTAGTCCCAAACCAGACCTTGGCGCTATTATAAACCACCTTTCAATTCCAGATGAAATTGGGATTTCAATTACAAAGCCTACTTGAAGAATTAAGAAATGGGCTAAGAAGTGAAGTTCTTGAGCCTAGGATTATTGGCAATAGAGATGTTGCTAGTATTTAGCTAGCTTACAAAACATGGCTAATAAAACGAACTGCAATTAGCTCATACAGTATACTAACAATGTTGGTAAAGTGAACACATATTTTATGTAGTATAGTCAACACAAAAAAGAAAACAACTCTAAATAAAGGAACATGTTTTTGATGTAAAATAGCTAGCTCTCCAGATGTTGCGAGTGACAAAGTAGCCTAACTTGCTATTGTAATAAACATAGCCTGCAGATTGTCAAATTTGTCAACCTAGAATAACAATAGCTGTCTTCGAATACAGCAGCTAGCCAACAAAACAATTCGAGAACGGTAACTTGACATTCTATCTTGATTTGGCTTTCATTCTTTGCAGTTTTCAACTCCAGGTCGTAGAAATGGGCGGGTTATCATTGAGTATGATTTTTAATTTTTTAAACTAATGAAAAGGAAAACCTAACTTTGGTGTTCAACAGCAAGTATGCATGATATTTGATGATTAATGAATATGCGAAGCGAATTCATAGCATTGATTCACTGTTGGTTCTGCTTTTTATTACAGTATTTCATAAATTAGTGGAAATCCTTGCAAGACTATGTCAGTATGGTTTTAAATCCCCCATAATATTAAGCACGTAGGCCCGTACGTACGTAAGCACGTTCATTAACCAGTAACCACAAAATGACCATAGATGATGACATCTATTGTTACCTGGCAATGTTGCATTATGTCGTCACTCTAAAATGTCAGTGAGAAAGTTTAGTTCATTCTGGAGCAACCTGCTGTCCAGACAACTTGTTTAACATTCATTAGAAATCACATATTTTAAGATTTAAATATTGATCAGACATACCAACTTTTACACTTAACGTTTCGTTTTAGCACTCCTCCAGAGCGGTTATACTCAGAATGGAGGAATTGGCTGGAAGTAGGTTAAAATACATCTTTATTTTTCAAGCTAGTTTTATTCATCTTATAAAATGAATTGAAACCCTAGGTCTAGAACTAGGTTGACCATTAGCCATTATCTTCTATGTCTACATATGTTATCCTATAATGTATCATATTTTTGCTTTCAGGTGAGCCACATGGCACACTTCCACTAAAGCCGCCCTTATGGGAAAGCCTTGGAGATGCCAATAGCAAGAGCCAGTCTTCAGCACAGAAGGTAAGAATATTCAATAAGTACTAATGAAAGGCCAAAACTTATGAGATATGAGATCAAATATTATGCTTGAATCTACTACCTCTTCCCTAGATTTGCCATGAAATAAGTTGATAATGAGATGCTGAAGGAGTTAAACACATTGTTTTCACAAAACAAGAGCAGAATCTTAAGGCTTTTTTAAAATTATAATCAGTGTCTCACAATCAGTGTCTCAATTTACATAAGGAAGTGTGCAAACTACCTAACCTCCTTACATGGCAGAAACAACACTATGCCAAAACAGAAGAGTGCAAATTATGTTTGTGGAATACAATTTGAGCAGATGACACAAGGACTTTGAGCAGCACTGTCCAGTTAATGAAGTTTCACAGAACACTCCAAAATGCGAGTTCTTGTGTGTTCATGTGGCATTACAGAAAAGCCTGTTGCCTAACTTCCACAACCTTTCTCCTCAGGGAAATGAAGTCGCTATTGGCTCTTATACCAGTTTTGAAGATGACCTATTGCACTTGACCATGCTGCAGAAGATGTTAGCTTTTGATGAGTCGCAAGCCCTCCATTTGAGCACTGTACTCGAGCTGCAAGAAAAAGCTCAGAGGATGAGAACAGAGGCCCAACTCTGTCAGCTCGCCAGGAAGAAAAGGTTGGTGGTGGTGGTTTATTCATCAATAATATGTATGAGCTAATATGTATGTACAGTATTACTGCTGTAGGTAAAAACTAGGATAACAAATGAATTGCCAATTTGTGTGAGGATTCACAATGAATTCCCTTTTTTTCTTCTTCAGACCGAAGCTTGAAATAGTGGATTTTTAAAATCACAGAATTAAGGGTGAACCAGGTTTCTTTTCTCTCTATTTGGGTCCAGATTTTTACTTTTTTGCGGTTGCAGATTATAGCGTTCTAACTCAATGCTGGACCGATTTCAATCGTTATTGGTGTAAGACCCTAACCATCAAGAATGGGTGTCCAGGGAGGTGAGGGGGGTAGAATGCTATGCACCACTGTGCGGTATTTGTAGTTCTACGTGGTCCTGCTGGTAACTGTTCCCCCCTTCACTGGCAGATATCATGAGGAAAGTGGAGCAGATGAAGGAGTCATCCAAATGCAGATAGATCACCTCACACTCGAGTTCAAGAAGAACCAGGTGCACCTTGGATATCTAAACTAAATCATGTTAACTACAATTGTAAAAATTGTCATTGTAAATGACTGATGATGTTTGAAAGATGATATTGTAAAGATCCTTCTGTCTCTATGTGTGAACTACTAGTATGGAGCTGATAGAAATTCTGTCTTTGTCATGGAAATGGTTTTTATTGAGATATTGATTGTGAATCTGTTTTATCTTTAGAATGTATTTCAAAGCTATCAGAAATTCCTCAAGTCAGCCACAAGTACAAGCCAATGGCTCACCCAGATGGTTCAGCGCATAGAGACGACTATGAGCTCTGCATCCCGCCTGCAGGAGGAAATGAAATCTCAGGGAGAGGTGATGTTTTTTTTTCAGAAACCAGCCAGCACTGCTGCTCTAATTACCTGTAAAATCCTCGTAAATGTATGTTCTACCTAAAACTCTCTTTCAGGAAGCAGTTTTGTGTAGCCCTCTTATTCTGGGTTCACATTTGAATGAGACTAAAGATGATACTGAGAGGTACTGTTACTCTTTTTTTTTTACTTTGTAAATCTTGCATAAGCCTGTTACACAAAATACATAGCTCTCTCCTAAGTTATCATATATAAGATTGCCATGATTACGTCCAGGTATGGCCTCAAGGACCTGGTTAAAGACAGTGGGTCTCATTTGGGAAGAGTAGTGGATCAACCTAATCAGAAGGTAGACCTCGCTTTGGACAAGTGTAAGGCCAAGGAGGTGCCGCTCTGTTATGAGTGCATGCTGAGGACATCCCAGGCATCACCAGGTATGGTGTTACTTTTGTGAATCAACGTACTTGTCCTATTTGATTTCATTTATATAGCCCCAAAACAATACAATTGTGTCAAGGCGCTTTACAGAGCCCAGTGCCTGGACCCCCTTAGAGCAAGCACAATGGCAACAAGGGCAAAGATGGAAGGAAACTTCTAAATTAACAGGGGGGGGGGGGGGCATCTACTTGAGGTCGGGCTGGAGGAGATAGGAAGTGGGGGATGAGGGGAGGGTTATGTGGCAGAAGGGGAAGGTAAACAACAAGAGGTAGCTCTAGGCTATAAGATAAAAGCATCTCTTTGTGCTGGTCGGCAAACAGAAGTACAGTCATGTAATTTGAATACATATGTTTGTCATAGGAATGTTTTCACTGGAGGGCAGTGGCACAGAAAGGTGCACAAACATCAATGGTGATCATGTCACAAGATTCAGAGATGCTGCTGTGCAGGTTTGTGAGGTTAATAGACCATTTCTATATTGCTGAAAAATGGGGGGGGGGGGGGCATTTTAATTTGTTTTCTGTCAAAATGTTGGTGTGTCGTGGCAGCTACATTGTATATAAGTACTGTATCACTTTTCAATTTGACCACATTCATTCTCTCTTCATCAGACTGATCAGGACATCAAACAATATGCAGAGGAAAAAATTGGAGGGAATGTGGCAAATGTGTCCCTTCTGCTTTCACCTGATGCCCAACTGCTCCTTCTGCTTTCCCTTGATACCCAACTGCTCCTTCTGCCTTCACCTGATACCCAACTGCCCCTAGCAGCCATACTGGTGAGTATGCACTTTCCATAGCTGTATTTTATGTGCAAAGCACTTAACGGTAAATCATCTTCTAAGAGAGATATGTCACTGTGATGCTGATGTTTTGCCTATGCTTGTGAGGTGCCTATATGTCATCGTATTATTCACGGATTGTTTTCTCACTTCATAGCCAAACCATCATCATACTACAGGCGATGGCACTTCTGATGAAAGTGAAGATGTGCTTGAGCATCTTGAGAGTGTTGGCAATGGCACCAAAGTTGCGATGATGGACGCAAGGGCACTGATGGAGACGGCTGTGTCCACAGTGCTGTTAACTGATGCCAACCTGTCCTCTGAAGTCCTACTGGTAGGAATCACCTTTTGGCAATCATTTGAGATGTGAAGTGCCTGAGTTTGTTTGTTTAAATGTGTGACAAATATTTTTGGGGAAAGTTTTGGTAACCTAACAAAAAGATTCTAGTCATATTCTTATGTATTTGGGTCGGCAGAATGAACATTTAGGAACCAAAAGTAATACAATTTAGGGAACCTTCGTGAAATTAGGAAAATTCCTTTCTTCTTTGCTGGGATCATAATGATTGTCTACAGCAAAATACGGCCATTTTTTGAAAATAAACATGTAGGGTGATTTGCTGCCTCCACTTTTCCATCTTAAATGGCTTTCCTTCCTAACCTAATTAAGCCAAACCATGAGGTGGCTGTTGGTCATAATGAATGCCCTGATGATGGTCCTGAGCTACTGAAGTTCCCAGGTGCTCAGAAGAGAGAGGGAGAATTGACACCAAAGGCTGTACAGCTTTTCAATGCCTCTGAAATGCTCACCCCTACTCCAGCAACAGTAAGATGGCCACTTACTTAGAATGGCAAAAGCCGAAATTTACTTTTCAATGTACTTAATTATTTGATGAAATAATGGTTGTTTATTGTTCAATCAACAGGTCACTAATCTACGCATTAAAACAACTGCAAAGGTGAATGGCACTGAGGTGAGAGTGGGAGAATTGACGCCAAAGGCTGTACAGCTTTTCTCTGCTTCTGAAATGCTCACCCCTACTCCAGCAACAGTAAGATGGCCACTTACTTAGAATGGCAAAAGCCAAAATGTGAAATGGATCGCTAAGCAGCAAAGGAATTAACTAAATTATTTGATGAAATAATGATTGTTTATGGTTCATTCATCAGGTCACTAATCCGGGCATTAAAACAACTGCAAAGGTGAATGGCCCTGAGGTGAAAGTGAAACACATGCAGACTTCACAGCCACTTCCTAGCTTTGAGAAACTCCAAAATGGAGTATCAGAAGTGCAGTTTAAGCATGGAAACATCAAGCTATACCATCAGAATATAGACACTGTTGAAAGTGAGGACCTTTTCAAGAACTGTGAGGGTGCTTCACCTGACAGCAGATTTCAGATTATCGAGAAAGGGGTGTTACCTGAAGGTCAACTGTATCCACCAGCCATACCGGTAAAATTGTTGTTCCTGCAGCTATCATTTTATTTACTTTTTTTAAAGGATTTAAGGGTTCATATAGATTATTTGCTAGTATTGGTAATTAAAAACCAAAGCCTACGGAATTACCTATGATAACCTATGAACCAGATACATATCTGAAAAATGTCCTTTTATGTATTTTATTGAAATATACTAAAAATATATACCAAACATAGAGGTACATTTTGAAATGTTAAGTTGTAAGTCTCAGAGGATATCTGGTCACCCTGGGCTCCACTGACAGCTCAGCTGGATATAATATTGCTCTCAGTCTGCCCAAATTATAAAATGAGACTCACCCCATAGACCTGATTTAACTTCTTATCTGTTTGGCATAATAGGCTTCACTTGATGAAGCAGTGTTTAATTAACCATCCTTTTTCTCCCCTTTTCCACTAGATCTTTACCCAGACAATTGTGTCAGGGTTTCCAAATATTAAGGGCATTAAAACTACTTCGCTATCTCCTGAAGTAAGTAAAACTCAGAAAAACTCACAACCGCAGTTTATTGACAGCTGCTCTAAATCTTTGGTGAGAGACACTATATATCTGATTTGATCACAACTTTGTTTTTGAAATATGTTGATGTTGACAAACAGCTTGCATCTGAGTAACAAGGCCTTTAATTCCAACACATCTTAGATCAGTGCTAAACAGGAGGACTCTCAAGGAACGACTAGACGGACACTAGAAGAGCAGAATGTAGCGTCCAAACAACAGAAACAGCAAGGGCTTGAAGAGACTGTAAAAGTGCCTCATCTTGAAGGGCCAAAGCAGCAAAAGGTTCCTCATCTTGAAACACCAAAGCAACAAAACATGTCTCATCCTAAAGTGGAAAAGCAACAAGGGCATGAAGTGATTATGAAAGTGCCTCGTCTTGAAGTGCAAAAGCTGGTTTACTCTGTGGTCAAGGAGCTATGGGAAATATATGACCTTGGAGAAGGCCTGAAGGTTTTATCGGGAATGCCACTGCCACGTCCATCTCAACTCTTTCTGCAAACCTTAACTTGTGCACAACACATGGAGCCACGCACCAGGCACAGCTACTGCAAGGTTCGGCCACTAGGTCTACTGTAGAAAAGGGTGAAAATATAGCTAAAACTGAAGTGATTAAGACAGTTTTTTAGACAAAAAATTACAATCAATTAATAAATAAGTTACAATCAATTACAAAATAATATCACTTAAACATTTACACATTTTTTTTTCTTCTGTGTGAAGCATATATTTAAACTCTGCTGGGAGATCCTTCAGGATATGTATACCAAAGATGGGTCTGGTTGGTCAGACCGTCGGCCTGAGGAATCCTTTCGCGACCTCTCCAAGATTCAGGTAAAATGGCATGAATGGCTGAATGACTGATGCTTTTCAGCACAGCCAGCATTGCATTTTCCACGGTTCCACCAATGCCAGATTTAATTGGTATTGGTCAGTCAGGACAACTGAAACATGAATCATTTTATAAAGGACATTATATTACAGTTGTATTAAACACTTAGATACACATACCTTAAACTTTCAGTCCACCTTCATGTGACTCAATGAAGGGGGGGGGGGAAACACAGTGGTAGCAGGTGGTTTTACCTCATTAATTTTTTTTGTGAAGTTTTAATAATTCATTTACAATAAAGGTCTTGTGTCTTTTTCTAGACGTACGTAACCAAGAAGATCTTTAGACTGTTGGAAATGCAAAATACTATTAATGAGGCTGAAAAGAAATACGGTGGAAGTAGCCAATATCACGTTGAGAATGAATTATTGAATGAGCAGCAGAACGTGCCTTATCTTGAAACACCAAGGCGAAAAAACGTGAAAAAACGACAAGTGCATAAAGAGGCTGTGAAGGAGACTGTGAAAGACCCTCGTCTTCAACTGCAAGAGCTGGTTTACACTGTGGTCAAGGAGCTATGGGAGAAATATAACCTTAGAGAAGGATCGAAGGTTTTATCGCGGATACCTACACCGAGTCCATCTATATTCTTCATGCAAACCTTAACTTGTGCGCATCACATCAAGCCAAGCCGCAGGCACAGCTACTGCAAGGTTCGGCCACTAGGTGTACTGTATAAGAGGGTGAAAATATGTCTAAAACTAAAGTGATTAAGTCAGTTTTCTAGACCAGTGGTTCTCAACCTTTTTTCAGTATTGTACCCCCTGTGAAATATTTTTTCAGCCAAGTACCCCCTAACCAGCGCAAAGCATTTTTGATTGAAAAAAATGTTATACACAGCGCTATGCCATCATTGTCTGATTTATTAAACTGTCAGCACTGAAGATTGAACATTGAATATTGTTGTATTGAACTGAGTGCGTTTGCAATTACATTTTAGTAAGAAACTTGTGCTTGTGCTTCGCTGAAAATCTTTGTCAGTCTTGGTGGCAAGGAGGCAACTGCTGTGATCAAACTCTTCTCCAGGCACAGTCTGTTTCTCTGCTTTGTTTTGATCACAGTCATTGCAGAGGAGGAGGCCTCACATAAATATGTGGAGGCATAGGGTAGTAGCTGCTCCAAAGCTTTCTCTCCCAGGTCAGGGTGCTCCTGCTTCACACACATCCAAAACTGTGTGAGTGTGGATGTGGCAAACTTCATCTGGAGTCCACGGTCAGATGACACTTCCATGAGTGTTTCCTGATTAGTGACAGAGCTTCCACATGCTTCGGACAAGATAAATGGGTTTTTCACCCAATCCAGCTGTGTAGATTTCTCCTCCATGTCAGGAAAGTAGGAAATTGAAAATTAAAAAATGTAATCAAATTGGTCTAATGTCCCACGATGACCAACTGGACTGGAGCTCTGTCCACATCCTCACTAGAGAGAAAATTATCCATCTGCACCAAAGCAGGTAAAATCCCCCTGTGCAGAGGCTCTTCTCCACAGCTCTGCTTTCTTCAGGAAGCCTCCCACCTTGTCATACAGGTTTAAAATGCTGATGTCCTTTCCCTGCAGACATATTCAGTTCGTTCAGTTTGCTGAATATATCTGCCAGATAGCATTTGCAAGCCAGTCTGTGTGGCATTGGGGGATCTGTGCTCAATCAGAAAGGTCTGTACTTCAGATAGTAATTCCAACAGCCATTTGAGTATTCTCCCTCGAGAGAGCCAACGCACTTCTGTGTGCAGCAGCAGTTGTGTGTGTTCAGCTCCCATGTTTTTGCGAAAAACATCGCGCTTATTATACAGTTACTTGCCAAAACGATAGAAGACATTCCTCCAGAATACCTCTTTTGAATGAGTTTGTTTACATTTCGTGATTTCCGCTAAGAAAAAAATAGTTCAGCACGCAAATGCTGAGCAATCCACCTTCTGACTTCAAGTTTCAATGACCTTCCGTTACGTTAACTACGTTAACTACGTTACTTGCGGAATGATATGCAAGGTGAATTAGAAGCAAAAAACCCGTTGCCAATGGCAGCGGTGATAAACTTTCCGCAGCAGTTAATATCTAGGAATTACAAACCTGCGAACGCAGACATTTAACCCACATATGGCCCATACAAATCAACGTACATTTTGGAACATTCTGAAGAGCCGTATAATAGCCTATTTTTAAATGATTTTTGAATGGAGGATTATTTTAAATATATCTTTTTAAAAATCTCAAGTACCCCCTGGACTACCTTCACGTACCCCCAGGGGTACGCGGACCCCCGGTTGAGAACCACTGTTCTAGACAACATAAGCCATTTACAGAAATAATACCACTTCAACATTAACACTATTTTTTTGTATTCTGTGTGAAGTTTATATTTAAAAGCTGCTGGGAGATCCTTCAGGGTCCCTATCTCAAAAAGCCCAGTGCAGCACCTGCTCGGACAGATTCACGGCTTGAGGAAGATTTCAAATCCTTTAGTGACCTCTCCAAGATTCAGGTAAAATTTCACAAATGGCTGAATGATTGATGCTTTTCAGCACAACCAGCATTGCATTTGCCACGGTCCCACCGATGCCAGATTTAAGTATTGTTCAGTCAGGACAACTGAAACATAAATAACTCTTATAAAAGTAAATTATATCACAGTTATATGAAATTATTAAACCCTTAGATACATATACCTTAAACTGTCAGTCCATCTTTATGTGACTCAATGAAGTAGCAGGTGGTTTTACCTCATTCATTTTTTTTTGTGTGAAGTTATAATAATTAATTTACAATAAAGGTCTAATGTCTTTATCTAGGAGTACGTCAGCAATACATTCTTAAGACTGTGTGGAATGAATCCGGAAAACACAATGGAAGTACCACGTTGAGAATGAACTAGAGCTTAACCCCAATCTTCGTAAGTATAGTGCACAGGATTCATTCATCTCTGCAACTTTTCTCTCAGAAAAAGTGGGGAGTTGGAGGGATTGCTGGGGATGATTTCAGAATATCATAAAGACTGAAGATGTGTGTATGTACATAGGTAGAAACAATAGCCTACAATATATTATCATATATAATATTATGTTTCTAATTATTAGTAATTATAATTAAGATACTCACAATTGGAGGGAGCTCAATATATCCATGCCAAGCTAATTCACATAATTATGATTTCAGTGCTGGAGAAAAAAAATATGAAGTGACGATAAAGTTGGCAGATGATGTCCTTAAGTACATAATGGGACACTTTTATGACCTTGTATATTTTTTTGTGAAATGAAGAAAAGATTGGAAAATGGCTGCCCTCAGTCCCATCTTCATCTCCCTCATCACTTCCCATCTCAACCGATCCCCTCCTGCAATGCATTCATAAAAATAATAAAAAATAATAAACCATTATAGGGTGGTGTATTTTTCCTAAATACTAAACCATGTGTACATAACCACAAAAATGACTTTTATAGGCTATAATGATGTAACATAACATACATGTGACAAGTACTGTACATTAAAAAAAAAAATTCTCTAGCACAGCATTCAGAGTTTTGGGAAACAAGTGCAAATTAAATATGAATACAATTTCAAACTTCCCTTCAGCAGTGTTTGTCTGTTTCCCAAGTAGGTCCTGAAAGGTTAGTAAAGTAATGCAGGGCAGCTGTTTCACGTAAATCAAATTCTTTGTTCCTGAAAGATATGTTCTGGTTCTCGTCAAACTGGCAGTACTGTTTGAGTTAACCTCTAAACCAATGCCACTCTTGCAAGCTGGCAAAGGGCAAATATCACATTTCTGTTTCAATACAGTATTGCTACTACAGCATAGATTTTCACATATTAAATTAAAATGGTTCTTAATTAATTGAAATGGTCTATTAACAGATACAAAACCATCATTATTAAACTGAATAACACTAACACTGTCTGTTGAATTGCTCTGTGTGTGGCAAGTAAACCACTTTACAAAGAATGTACAATACCCTTGCAGGGACAGGGTTAAACAAGGAATGGGCGGGTCTTAGATCAGAAGTGGGTGTGGCTTAACCAGGAGTTGTTTTATTTTTACAATTTCATTTAAAACATAGAAAATGGATTGATTGAGTTGGAAGTTGGTATTTTAAGCCTGAGATTGGTATGGTTTGACCACAATTTGCTACTTGCTATATTTTGTCAATTATAAAATTAAGGAACAGCCTCAGATTTTAGCGTCAGATCAATGTTTAATAAAACTAGACGTAACGCAAAGCGTTGCAAAATATGACCGCCGAACTGTTCAGTAGGTTTTGGCACAGAATGTGTCATGGTTGTCAGTGTGTTTGTATTAGAGATGCGCGGATGGGCTATTATTTCATCCGCAACCGCATCACAAAACGCATGATCCGTCCGCTATCCATCCGCACCAATTTTTTTGACCAATTTTCAAAACCGCACCCGCCCGTCATCCGCCTGTTGTTTTTAGGTATAGGCGCAAGAAAGTTCTTGCCTGTTCTTGAAAGGAGACTGATCCAATGCCGCAAAGATATTTAAAGGATAAAGCCCCTAGTATGAAAGCCTATTGGCTATGTTGTAGCCTATCCCCAGAATATTATCAGTGAAGTGACGTCCGTCTCCGATCGATGCTCAGGGAGAAACTTTAAAATAGCCAAGCACATCGGCAAACCTGACCTTACCATAGGCTAGTAGGCCTACACTTTTTTATCATTGTAATAAAACGCAATTTGGTACACCATTTTAATATGGTAAAATAGCCTTGTTTTTAGTTTAGAAGGAAACGAGTCTGTTAGCCTAATTCCGAAATTTCACCGCATTGTAGGCTTTATACTGTAACAACCCCAACACTTGCCTGCTTGCCTTGCAAATCAAAGTTTTCCGACTATTTTTCTTACCTTCTTTCTTAGCTGGTGATGTTACTGAGCTAGAAGTTCTGAACATCTCGCGCTGCCAATGCCCAATGTCACTTCTGAGTCAAATCACTCCATCATCTCTCTGAAATTCCTTATTCCACGAGTGGTAGGCTACAATGACTGGCTGTTTTAAAAATATAACTAATAGCCTAACGAAACAAAATAACCCAGGCAGTTTCATCTACGACACGGTAAGGCTTCTTCCAATACTGACAGCTGACTCATAGCTTGCAGGTTTGCGGCGTTGCAAAGAGACGCGACATGATAGGCATCGTCACTTAATTTGAACTTTTTTTGCTTCCTTTGTTTGCTTTGTATGCATACACGGAACTAGGCCAATTTACTGCCTGATGAAAATTTGATTATTTAAAAATGTGCTTGGATGTAGGTAACGACATTTAACAATGTGTAGATATTTTGAATTTCGTTGGGTAAACCGCCACCCGCCCGAATTTAATTAAAATATTATTTTTTGTCACGTCACCCGCCCGATCCGCGGTTTAACCGCGGAGTCCGCGGGTGCAACCGCCAACCGCGCATCTCTAGTTTGTATGTGCGCATTGGTTTGTGTTTCATTTTTATGTATTAAAGGAATTATTTGTGATAGATTTTGATGATTTGGTTATGTAATGTTTTGTGTACTACTTTTTTGTGGATTGTTTTGGTATATTTTTCTTTTGCAATGTAGTTTGTTAAAACAGGTCAAATAAAGAGGTGTGGAAACAAAGTGAAGTTTCCAACCACCAACAGGTGGCGCTATAGGTGATATCAGTCAGGCATATGTACGCGTTGGATCCAGCGTCCACCCTAAGACATTTTCTCTGGATCAAGCAAGAGTTATAAGAGACTTTGTGTTTTGTGGCAAGCACTGGCAAGTTGGCAAAGTTTGAGGGTCTGCCATGCCCACACCTTCCGACTAATGAGAAAATCTAATATAACTTTTAGTCACCCATGGCTGAAGAGTAATCTGACCACATTTCAAGGCGTTATCATTAGATTTGTCAGAGGAGTTCGATCAGATGCGAGGTGTGCAAACGCCGTCAAAACGCATCTTCCACTTAAAATGGCTGACTTCCTGTGGACCTGCCACCATGGCGTCAAGAGACTTTTTAGTGCGTCCAAGCATGATGAAGAAGTGTACCGAATTCCGTCAAGCTACGCCAAAATAACCCCAATGCACAGGGTTTTTTGCAATGTTCTAGGGGGCGCTACAGAGCCATTTGCTCCATCCATGGACAAACACTCTACCGAAGATGGACAGTTACAGGCTTGATGTCCCTGGCAAATTTGGTAATTTTTCGAGCACTTTGACATATATTCGATTAAAACACCTCATTTTTGCTTTTTAATTTTTAACTAGGTGGCACTATACATGTAATGGTTATGGTATGGGTTGGCATGGCCCCTTGACACAAACATACAACAACAATTTGCCCCTCCAAGGCCCTATGGTTCTCGGGATATTCGAAGAAAACTGTGTCGCGCCACCTACAGGCCAGTTGGTGTATTATCATATAAATCAATGTATTGCATGCCCCCCCCCCCCCCCCCCCCCCGTGAACAGAATTCCACGAAACTTCAGAAGGTGAAATAATAATCCCACACCTCCGATGCAGTTCTTACCTTGTCAACTTACAATTAACATTTTTTACAACACTCCATTTTTGCTTTTCCATTTGTAACTAGGTGGCTCTATACATGAAATAAGTGGTAGTGGAATGGTTGACGTGGCCTCTTAAGACCAACATACAAAAAAAATGTGGTCCTCCTAAGCCGGTTTTCAACTTATTCACAGAAAACTGAATCGCCCCAACCTCTTTCAAACGGGTCCAGTTCGACGGGGGTGCAACGGATCAAAACGAAAATCAGTGGTTCCATGCTAATCTAGTAAGGCTACATGCCCACCAAATTTCGTGTACCCCGGTGTTTCAGTGTCCCGGAAATCGTTGACAGAAAATCGACAAACAGAAAAAGAAAAAAAAACTCTATTTAGTCGCGCGGCGGTCATAATTACATAACAAGAAAGCACAAGAGGAGACATGATTTTAACAAGTGAGCAAGCATTCACTCACACAGAGCCCATTGTCATGGTCTGTTTCTTATGCGAAGCATGCCAAAAACACCATCTTGTGTTTGTCTGGTTTCAGGGTGACGGGTTACGACCCCCAACAGTCTCATTTTTTCAACCCAGAAATCCCTGCGGTGTGCCATGGTGGTTAATCCATGAGGGGGCCATATCGACTTAATTTGTTATGCTTTTTACTGGCCGAATGTTGATGGGTGACCCATATGTCACAGCAGGGCCCATGCAGTCATTGGTTGCTCAAATAAGTGAACGTGCTGGCAGCGGCCCAGCAAATGTTTTTATAGCCGGCTGTAAAGCCCTCAGGGTGGTTAAAACAGCTTGTTAAGGACTGATTTGTGAGAAAGGGAGAGATAATGGGAGAGGAAGAGGAAGCGATGGAGACAGGGATGAGAGAGAGGAAAGGATATAGAGAGAGAATAGGTCATTCGGCGGACACTCACCTAAGAGTTTGGAGTGGCCTAGGGCAGTGTTTCCCAAACTGAGGAACGCGTACCCCCAGGGGCACGCAAAGGGACGTAGGGCATTTGATTTGCATTTCCAAAGTGAAAGAGCCCATTACATTTTCAAATGTATATGTAAATAGACATGACATCATGGAGAAAATCAAACCCTTGTTTCCTCTGTTGTGTCTGTTTTCTTTCCTTTCATTTTCTCTGTCCATCTAGGTCTCTTGTCAGTAATCAGTATTCCTGGCTACCGTTACACCATGAAGACAAAAGAACACTCCGAGCAACTCAGAGAAAAGGTTATTGATAGGTATTAGTCAGGGGAATGATAAAAAAAAAATGTCCAAGGCACTTAACATCCCCTGGAATTCTGTTAAATCCATCATCAAGAAATGGAAGGAGTAGGGCGCATGTGTAAATCTGCTTAGAGCAGACCGTCCTCACAAACTGAGTGAGTGCAAGAAGGAGCCTAGTGAGAGGGGCCAACAAGGCACCTATACTCTGAAGGAGTTACAAGCTTCAGCAGCTGAGGGATGGGAGAGACTATGCATACAACAACTGTTGCCCGGGTTTGGCGATTCAAATGCGGATCCGCGTTTGAGTCTCCTGCTGTGTGGGAACTGTTGCCCGGTGTAACAGGCCATAGTATACCCCGGCCCGGACTATACCCGGGGTTAAAGGGGCCTAGGCTAGATTATACCCCGGGTATAATATGGCCTAGGCCAATTCATACCCCCTCGGGCCAGATTATACCCCCATGATATCAGTAGTGTTGAGTGAGATACACAAGAATTACTTAATTTTTCAACATTTTATTGGGGGTCAGCTTTTTGAGGTAAGTTAAGTGAGACAGCTAACTGACTTAAATCTTAAAACTGTAAAACATCCATCATTTGGATGGAGAATTCCATTACCAATGGACCTCCATTCGGGAGGAAACATCTTATCTATGAACCTTAAACCATCCCTGAAGAAGCCTTGATGCAATTGATCGAAGTCCTGGTCCAGGAACTTGTCGGGGTTCGTGGCAGATCCTCTGCCACTTCGCCTATTGCTTTCATTCCTAATACTCAGACACACACCAGGAGGAGGCATTCTGGCAGATGAGGAAGTGTTTCTCTGGGTAGATATGAAGAGCAAAAATGCACAGTCATGAAGCTGCAATTATAAAGCTAAGTTAAGTTTATTTAAGACTGTGATTTTGCAGTGTATAATCTTTAAAAATATCTACTTGTTACCTGTCACAAAGTTGTGGAAGTAAACTGCAAATCTTTAAGATTCGAGACATGCAGACCTTCTTGTCATAAACTCTGATGGCAGTCCCAGTGGTAAGTGCTTTAAGTACACACTGATGTGTAATGTTATGTGTAAACATATTCCCTGACGCTTTAGTGGGTGGGCCAAGGTGCAAGGGTCAAGCCTTCACAGATGCACTTTCTGTTTCCTCAAACACACCTGGTCTTTGTCCAATAGGGAGCAGCAGTGCAACAGTGTGTGTGAGTGTGTGCAAATATAAATGCAAATAAAGCCACTTAGGAGTGTGTTGGATTGAGTAAATATATTTATTCATTTAGTCGATTTATATTATATATAACATTTCCATAAACAAGTGACTCAAAAGGGTAAAGGGACAAAGGGTAACTAAATGTGGTTGGCACAACCAGAGACAAAGGTATCTTCTTTTTTTTTTTTTTTTTTTTTTACACAGGTGTATAGCAGTTGAAGTCATTCATCATTTTGCGTGCCCAAAGCCATACAAAGTAGGACAACTAGTGACCGCTAGAAGTCCTACAAGAGTATACCAGAAAGCTGTTCACAGAAGAAATACAACATGACAATACTATAAGTATCTTTTAATTATTAATATTAATCATGATAAAATTGTGAACTTTCACTCTCCACAATATGCTTCTGTAAAGTATTTTCAGAAATCCTATGCATGACCTATGGTAATGCCCACTCCTTTAAAGGAAATACAATTAAGGCCAAACTACAGTTACACTTAAGACTAGTTGTGCCAGAGAAAGAAAGAAAGAAAGAATGTTCAAAGAATACATGATTTCTACACAATAAAAATAAATGTTAATGTCAAAGAGTAACATAACAAATGGAGATACGTGTTCAAAGTAACTATAAAAAGATTGTTGAAAAGAATGCAGAAAAGAGCAAAAACATGTAAGTGTTGATGTGCTGCATCTTGACTTTGCCTCAGTGCTGCATCTAGACTTTGCCTCAGTCTAACCCAGTGTATGCACTGATCCTATACAGTTGGCCATACTAACTAAAAGCACACACAGATATAAACACATACTAACCCAGAGAGTGTGTTAATACATGTTGTATATTTAGACAGACCAGTAGCATTTTAGCAAAATAAAAAAGTTAATTTCAATTTATATGCATTGCTCTTCAAAATGCTTTATCCCACCAGTTTGTCCATGTCATTGGCTTCCCAACTGAAGTTCAATCAGGAATACATAGTGAGATACAGCCACTGAAATTAAAAGAACATCATTAGATGACTGCAGTAACTATAGAAATGGTCCCATCAAAATGTTATTAAAAACGTACATATACAGTGTGTGTGTGTGTGTGTGCGTGTCTGTCTGTCTGTGTATGTCTCATCAAGGTTGAGAGCATAACAGATTATGTGACTGTTTAGTTGATATTCCAGTTTTAGTTGACATGATATCATATCGCTCATATACATATTTTTTGTTTGTCATTTTCAAGACTTTCCATTACCTCACTCTGTTGAAGGTACATGCCGACCCCATCGGACATTTGTTTGAATGTCTCTGATGAGCACAAGATAAGATATGAGCATTTAGTTTAAAAAAAACGGGTGTTACATTTATCATAATCTGCACAAACTGCACTGCCTGAATAGGAAACACAGTGTAGGAGTACACTACAGAAATACAGCAGGGAGTACATTTCATTAGACTAAATATCAGCTCGTTTTTGACCAATATTCTTGGCATAATGACATAATCACTTCATAGTACAGCTTTTTTTTAATCAAACATCTTGCTTAAATGAAGTGAAGTCATATTAAACTAAACCGAAATACTTGTTCATAATTCAGTTATGCAATGAAGACAGTACAGCCTTTGGGAACGTACATCTATGGAATGTATAGCCATCTTATCATGTGAGCTATTTCTATATCATATAACTACCACCATACAAATGTACATATGCAACGAAACGAGTTTGCCTCCAAGTATAACTTAGAGGAAGTTGACAGATGACAGGCTGCTACTTACTGGACATGCACTCCAAGCGCAGGATGAGTGACACACACACACACACACACACACACACACACACACACACACACACACACACATCACAGAGGAAGTTGACGGATGACAGGCTGCTACTTACTGGACATGGAGTCCATTCGCAGGATGAGTGACACAAAGGTCTCCAGCGTCAGGTTTCCTGTTGAGCCACCGTAGCGGAGAGCCATGAGGTTTAGCAGGCCATCGCTCATCTGTATACCTGCAGACAGAGACACACACTGTGACAATACACTCAGCAGACCCTGATATCCTGAGCAGTGTTTCTAAACATACCTGTGGCAATCATAGCATTCTTCAGTTCACCCAGGGAGAGGACACCATTGTTTGTCATATCAGCACGATTAAAAAGATCCTGTCAAGACACAGTTATTGGCAAGGCATTGTTATCATTAAAAAAACATGGCTCAAAACTTTTAATACTTTTGAACTCCAGTGAGAAGACCAGCTCACTTACTTTGTATGAGACCACTCGCTCCCACAGTCGATTGAACTCACGGGCATCCAGACGGCCTGTGACCGTGAGCTAAAGGGTTTGTGGGTTAAGAAAGTATGTGATGCTATGTAATGTCCACAGTTACTCATGTGTACACATGACACTCTTGTCATTTGAATGCAAAGTTCAGTACAGCAGGAAGCAAAATAAACAGACATAAATTCTATTGTGTTGAATATAATATATTGTGCTATTATAAGACTAAGGTTCAGAATAAAATATGGAAGTGACAGGATACATCCATCAAGGCAACCATACTGCGGCAGGTATCGAGGCCAAAGCCTGGTGATTTGCCTGCAAGAGCAGAGAAAAAAGCAAGAATTGGATTCTATCTCACACAAAACAGAGTACCTTTAGAGCACAGCAGGCTTACATAACTGCTCGTATTGTTTTGAAAACACAAAAAAGAAACAGACATTGTGTATTCAGAAACCTGTTTTTATGATGCAGGAACAATGTCTGGACATGCCATGTGTAAATATGGTCTTAGGGGACTAAACCCTAGTGGGTTTGAGTTATTTTAAGTGGGAAGGGGGTGGTTGTGTGTGTGAATCTCGCCTTGGAGAAGGTTCTCATTCAGAAGTTTCTGGAGTTGCTCAGCATCCACCTCCTCGTACTTCACAAATGAAAAACAACAGTGTATCAGTTTTACTAACAGTTTCAAAATGAACACTAAAAAAAGCTGTAAGGCACACAATAAATAAATGAACAATACCAGATCAGAGTACTGTCGGAACAAGGTTGCTTTGGAGTCAGTGTCACCGCCGTTTTCAGCTGGAGTGGGCTAAAAGTGTTTTACAGAAGTTACTTTTAGAAGGCACCTAAATCAGTCTCTTCTCATTGTTCAATGTTTACACAGAGTTTGAGTTACATCAATAAAGAGCAAACCTAACACAATAAAAAAGAATACTCACCTTAGTAATCTCAACATGATGAGAGGAACTTTCCCTGAAAAATCAATATATTACAAAATAAATAAAAGCCCTCAAATTCAGTCAGCAACACTGTGTGTACACATAGACAGAACAAGTCCACCTGAGTGAAACAGTATTAGATTTCTCTCAGTCGCTATTATTTAGCATATTCACAGAAGGCAAACTGATGACCAGTTTCAGAAATGAGCTCTTACTCAAGGTGGCTGTCTGTCTTGGAGAGTATGGCCAGGATGAAGGAGGCCGTCTCATTGGGCTTGAAGGTAGAGGGGACAATGATGTACTCGCCCGGGACCAGTCTGAAGAACTCCATGACTTCTCGAGCATTCATGTAGTTTTTGGATGAAGCCACTGGGTTCCTCATGAAGAACTCGGCAGGTAACTTCCCTCGTTTCCCTTTGTACTTAAATAGAATGACACCTCCTTCATCTCATATTTATTCATTTGAAAACTACAGAATGACAGACTTGAAGGAACTATCTAAAGCAGGGGTCTTCAACAGGGGGTCCGCGGAGGTACTGCAGGGGGGTCGCGAAATCTTTGGTTGATAAGATAATTTTTTTTAATATTTAAATTTTTTTTTTTTTTTTTTTAAATCCAACCAATTTTTTTTCCACAAATTTAAATGTCTTCCAAATCAGAATTGTATTTATTCCCTTTAAATTCACATTAACATAAATCCAACATATTGTAGCAAACATATAAATTGATCGAGAAGACGTTATCTTTCAGTCCAATCGACACATTCAGCTACCCACAGGAGCTCTCTCAAGCTGGGCACCGGTTCACTCACAGCACCTTTCATGCACAGGCACTAGCCAATCAGATCGCGTTTCTGCTCAAGTCTAAAGAGCGCGAAACTCCATAGCTGGTCTTGTTTGTACATTGTTAGTTTGACATTTTTTTGCTTAGATTTAAAAAAAAATAAAAAATAAAGAGAAATAGACACTGTACAAGGTCAAAAAACGTTAATTGTAACTGAAAAATAAGTGAGGATTTGCGAGGTGTGTGAGCCTCCTAGCTAATGTTAGCATGCTACTACCTACAATCTTAACAACTTGCTAGCGGTGTGATTGGTTTGTTGACCTGTCAATCTCACTATAACATCTATGTTGTCAACACAACTCCATGCGCCAGACTCCTCCTCCGTCATCCGTTGGATCGTGTCAGTCAGGAGTAATTGAAAAGAAGATACATCTCACTAATGTGGGAGGATGTGTGCCATCGACACAATAACAGGGTAGCTATGTTTATTTGGCACTAGGCCCAGTATATTATAAACAAAATGTTATGCAATTTATATAGTAGGGGGTCCCTGCTCATCTCGCCATAAGTTTGGGGGTCCCTGGCCTGAAAAACGTTGAAGACCCCTGATCTAAAGCCATTTGGCTCCCCTTGTGTTTAGAATTACCTCCAGTGCAAGTCTCTTCAGCTGACACATAAGCCTTAAAGGCATACCACTACACCACAAGTGTGTGATTCAATCATATTACTATTTAGAACTTTGATCCTGTCAATAAAACAAGGTCACGGTTATCCTACTAACTTATCAGTTATTTCACACATACAGTTGATCAAAGCTACTTTCTCTTTTTGTTTCTGGAGGTAATAGCAGTGGTGCCCAAAGCTGTGAGTCAGTCCAAGTGGACCGTTTAAACAATCATGTCATATTTATGACACTGGCTTTTTAACTACAAGATCAGAATTCTCCCTTTATGAGACTCATTAAACCTGCACACCGCTAAACCAGATAGTTTCACAAGTGTTCACATGCCTCTTTGGCAAGTCTGTTCAACCTTCATGTTAACAACGCAAAAGTGCTGAGTACATACCTCAGGAGGCACCTGTTTAGAGATGAAGAAAAAAACACAATTAAATGAGCTTCAGAGGGAAATACCATGGGCCTTAGACACATAAAATGTATCTTGAGAGACTTTAACGCACGCTGAAAACTGAGAAGCCAATGTGAAGGTTGGAAACCAGCCGCCTGTTCCTCTTGTCAGGCTTCTGCATGAGAGACACCAGCATGTTGTTTGGTCCCTGCTCTGAAGCGCACTCATCGTCCACGGCATCCAGTTTGATGTGATACTGAGGATTTGTCCAGAAACTCTCTGACATGGAATAAACACACATGCACTGATGTTGAAACATCCATCTAGTAAAAGGTTATTATGTATTATAAAACAATTGGGTTCTAGCGCATAATTTAGCTGTTTCTGATTGGACGAGAGACGTTCCATGCTATAGGTTATTCGTCAACATACCTACAGTTACGGGACTTTTCACAGCTAAAAATGAATCACTCCGCGATGAAACATTCGCATTGATGATAACCGTTAATTCAAAGTTTTTAAAATTCCAAACCAAGACGTTGGCGGCCTCGGTGGCTACGGCCGAACACCACCCGTGGGATTATCCCTTACCTACCCCACTCCCACTCGTGCTATATTGCTTAATTACATCTCTGTTGTGTTATTGAACACACCTCTGTAATTCATGCAGCCGCCAGCAGTGGTTCCAGCGACCCATCGGCCGTCATGGAATTTGGAGGTCCAGTGGCACTCAGATGACCCATCGAGGAAATCAGGACACAAACAGCAGATATCCATATCAGCATAGCTGCTACAGAAATCTTCCATTGACATCCTTAAGATGAAGAATAATGGACATACTCAATTAAGGATTGTGGATCGTAACATAACCATTGGATTAAAATAAATAAAAACTACAGGGTACTTTTATATTTATTGGATTGATTTTCATACCAGAACTCGCCATCATCACCAATCGAGAGGCACTTTGTTCTGTCCTCTGGGCTCACAGACTGCCAACTGTTTGATCTACAATCAAAATAAACACATCTCAGTACGCACTTCTGCTGATCGAAAAACTCAGAGATCAGAAGAAACGTTGACCTTTCATAAAAACACTACATACAGTACACACCCATGTATTAAATAATGCTGTGAAATTGAGATGCAGGATTTTTGCTTTTGTAATCATTGAATTGAAACGTCAAATTATAGTTGGCAAAAGCTGTAATGAGATATTATCAAGTCGAGTCATGTTATGTTGCATAACGCAGGACTTGATTCTCACATTTCACCCTTCTACAAAGTTTCATCACAATGCTCTAAAGCTCCCGCCCTGGGCATGATACAGCTCTTGTTATACAAGAAAAGGAAAGTTTGCCAAAGACACCGAATAGAAAAAAGACTTGCTGCATGGCTAAAATGCTGTGTGTTTCATCTCCTCAGCCTGCAGTGTTGTAGAATGCAGATTTGAGCAGTGCCAACAGTAGTGATGTCTACTCACTCATCATCAGTTGCACTACACTTCATTTCCCCTGTATTGAGTTACAGTTCAAATCAATAAGTTCATCTGGCTTATGCTAACTATTCATCAGGTAATATCAATAAGATATCTAAAGCAGAAAAAAGTCCTTATACGTGTCCATCATGTCAAAGGGGTTTTCGTGGCACTGTTGGTGCTTATTTAAAATGTTGAATGATCTCCACTGTAATTAGCACATCTAAGTCCATTCATGTATAAATATTGATGCAATTTTTATAATCAAAATCCTACAACTTCTGATTTAAGCGGAACTTACTTATCACTCCAATTACCATTCCACTCTCCCTGCCCCCAAGGGTTGAACAATCTCACCAGTCTCACAGACTGATTGTTGGTCATGACCTGTTGGGAGCAACACAGTATCACACTATTAAATTGTCTCTTTGCGCTGGTCTGACTGTGCTTCTGTTGCTCGCACATACTAGTAGGTCACATGGGTTATGACACACCACCACATGATAATATAAGCAACCAACCACTCCCATTCCATTAGAATATTACCTTAGTTACTCCTGTGATGGTGTAGGCATGGCCCTGCACAATCCCGTTTGGTAACACAGTATTGGCAGATGTTGCCTTAAAGTGACACACAAAAAAAGCATTTCAACCGAGAGGCAACAGTTGTTGTGTGAATTTAGCAATTGACAAAACCTTTGTTGACATCTATGCTGTTCTTTAAAAGAAGTTTTCTTAGAAAGGGCTTGTAGAACCTGATAATGTAATAATCTCCTGATAACGTAATAACCCTGATAATGTAATAAAAAATCCCTCATAAGTCCCTAAAAGATGTAATAAAACCTGATAATGTAATAATATCCCAATAATGTAATAAAGTGCATTTCCCAATAATTTTGAGAAACCTGATAATGTAATAATTACCTGATATTGTAATAACTTTGGTTGGTGCTGTAGCATCAGGTCTCCAGTTTCAGAGGTCCAAGCAGTGAAGCTGTCCAGAGACCTGCTGCTTCACTATTAGCAGATACAGTATATATTTTATATGATTGCGCATGCACAATTTTTACAATGGTGAAAGGGATATTCAGTGGTAATCAACTAATAGAGAAAAAATAAGAACATTTTGGTATGTTATAGACCGGCAGCTAATGGGCACATAGAACATTGAGTTTCTAAGTCCTCATTGATCATCAATAGCTGACATTTCGCTATTTGATTTATATCAAATTCTCTTTTGATTTTGTGTGGCAATGTCCCTTAAAAATTACACTATATACTGCAAAACATCATGCAACATGCATTTCCTCTACTTTCCCTTGACTTTGCACATGCCAAGGCAGTTTGAATGGATCCTCTGTTGGCTTGTCCTTTCAGTGGTAAACACAATGGCTAAAGACATCAAGACTCATCCTTTCCATTTTCCACCTTCCATTACTCATATCCAACAGATCAAGTTATTGCCTCATTTGCACTTATTTTGTGGTTGTAGCGCCATTCCTACTGCGTGGCATTGTGTGCAGAGGCAACTTAACAGACAACCGTTAATCCCGCCCACATTGAAAATCGTGTTGTGCCAGACCCTTGTACAGCTTCTTGCTGTACAGGTTTGGCTTGCGAGGCTAAAGGCCTATACCATTGGGATCAAAATATGAGCAAAACAATAGTGGGTGGTTGTCTACACAGCATCACTACTTGGTCTGAATAACTGGTGTCCCAACATTTCAGCACTGACCAAAGTTTTTACAATATCAGGAATTTATTACATTATCAGGTTCTGCAAAATTGAGGCTAACCTGATAATGTAATAACTTCCAATTAATGTAACATTTTATTACATTATTGGTATGGCGATTGTTACATTATTGGGAAATGCACTTTATTACATTATTGGGATATTATTACATTATCAGGTTTTATTACATCTTTTAGGGACTTATGAGGGATTTTTTATTACATTATCAGGGTTATTACGTTATCAGGAAATTATTACATTATCAGGTTCTACAGGGCTGCTTTTTTTTAATCTAAGGATTTCCATAATAGACATGAAGTACAGTGAGATCATACACCTCAACTCAACTCACTTTGTGGAGAAGGATAGGACAGATTCAGGAAAACTACTCACTCCTTGAGGAGTGCCACAGCCCATGAGGGATTTGGACTGGGCAGCCCTGAACATGATGTCCCACAGGTCTGGGGGGGCTTCATCCAGCTTGAATGTCATGTGGATCCCCCCTGTGAAGTCCTTCAGGGCCTCAGACACAGTGCCAGCATTCATGTCAGCGTAGGAGCCACATACCCTACAGGGGAAGGGGGGCAAGGCAGAGGACAAGTTGCTTTAACTGACCTGTTAAAAACACCAAGGAGCATCATAAAGGCAGCTAGACCACATACTTGGCATAGGCCTTCTCCATCAGTGCAGCCCAAAACTCATTGGGGGTTTTCGAGCGCACAAATATCAGCCTCCCATCAATTGTTGGAAGCTTGTCGTCGATCACCACATCTACCCACTTCCCAAATCGCCAGAACTGAAAGAAGAGAACAACGACTTCAAATGCTGTCACACTAAAAACGTGTGATGAGGCTCTTTAATAAATGAATGATGGACAACATAAATGTCTTTTGTTGAAGTCAATCCCTTTTATGATTGCTATCAGGAATTTACTGGTGTGAATGTTTTACGAAAATGGCCATTTGAATTGAAATTATGTTTTTCCTTCCTTACCCTGAAGTGAAATAAGCCTACATAGCCCTCCTGAAAAGATTGATCCACAGGGATGATCTGTTCCCTAATGTGCTTCTGAAAGGTCAGTGCTCCAATAGAAGCCAGGAACCAACAGTTTCCTGAAACAAAATAAGTAATAAGAGTAAGTAGAGGTAACTATAATATGTTTGCTTTACTATGTCTTTATTTGTCTAATAATCCACATTATTAAAGAACCAAAATTATTTGACAGTAAGCATAAATAAAACATAAATAACACATTACACATAACACGTAAAAAGTAGGTGGACTGTAATTTGTAAGTGTTTTTCAAGCATAATCTTACCAATAGCTCCTTGTCCAAAGTCAAACCTTGATAAACCGTCCAAAATGAAACAAGGGTTTTCCACCAGTTTCTACAAAAGAAATGTATACATATCATGTCATGTCAAACTTCCTTATTATAAGGAGGCCTATATATTCATTGCTGGTCTGCATTAATTCACAAGCTTATTTGGTAACCTCAGCAGTCCCAGCATCGACCATTTACAAGGAATTGACATACCCCTGGTCTTCGCCACACAACTCTGGCCAGCTCATCAGGCTCCAGTACTCCTTTGCCAATGGACCTACGATCTGGTGGAAACATGTCATCGATGTACCTCGTGCGATTAATGGTGCAGAATTTCTGCAGCTGTTCGAAGTCCTGATCCAGGAACTTGTCAGGGTCGGTGGGAGATCCTTTGCCATTTTTCTTATTCCGTTCATTCATAATATTCAGACACACACCAGGAGGAGGCATTCTGGCACCCTTAAGTGAAACTAACAAAAAACAAACGATTAAGTCAAAGCAGTAGAACAGGCAAGAATGATAGATAGAAGAATGAAAGCCATATCTGCAATAACTTTGCAGGTGATAATTAATTCCTTGCCTTGTATTATCTACTTATAAAGACCTGTTACAAGCATATGAACAGACGAGAAGCTGATGCACAAGTAACACGCAGTTCAAATATTTTCTCTATGACAAGTACGTTTAAGTTACCTGTCCCAAAGGAGTTGGTGTCGACTGAGGAAGAGAGGTCCCAGACGGGAGACTGCCAGAGGACAGTGATTGATCCTTATCAAGGATCGGTCTGGTGCATGTTCAGGCAGGGTGGTTCATGTTGTACATGTTAATTGTGTTGCCTCTGTGTGAACATGCCCACGCCGACTAAATTGCCCCAAAGCACTTTTAAGAACTTGTTGTGGGAATACCATCTTTTTACCACAGCCAAGGATCTATATGTATGGTTTTACTTTCATATGATACTTGAAATAGTTTTTAAACACATTATGCTTTTTACCTAGTTTTCTCATACATGTTTTTACTCTTATTAATCTGTTTTTTAAGACACCTTGGACAAAAGCATGTCACTTATATCTTGCAGAACTACCCAAAACCCATAATTTGTTTCAAAGCACTTCATTATATGAGGCAAAGTTTTACTGGAGTACTATCAACACATAAACTTTCCTACCCGGGGTGATCAGATTCTTGACCATTGGTACTCACAGATTCGAAACTGCTACAAACCCCTCCCCCGCCCCGCTTTCGGGAAATCGGATCACACCTCCATCATGCTAATCCCTACCTACAGAGTGCCTAAAACAGGAAAAACCGGTTTCTAGGGCAGTTCAACGCTGGAGTGCTGAATCCATTAGCACTCTGCAGGACTGCTTTGACACAACAGACTGGCAGATGTTCTTGTTGCAGCTGATGGGGACATCAATGAATACACAGACTCTGTCTCCTCATACATCTCCAAATGCATTGATGATGTCGTACCTAGGGTCAGTGTTAAGACCTTCCCAAACCAAAAGCCCTGGGTGAATGGTAATGTCCGTGCTAAGCTCAAAGCACGGTCCTCTGCCTTTAACTCTGGTGACCAGGAGGCTTTGGGGAAGTCCAGATGTGACCTGCGGACGGCCATCAGAGATGGAAAAAGAGAATATAGGGGCAAGCTGGAGTCCACCTACCTCAGCTCTGACCCCCGACGCCTGTGGGGTGGCCTGCGACACATCACTGGCTATAAAGGAAGTAATGATCAGTGATGATCAGCCTGCTGCCTCTCTCCCTGACATCCTCAACACCTTTTATGGAAGGTTTGGGGCAACCAACCCCCTTCCTTCAGCAAGACTGGCCGAGGACCAGGACGACTACACTCTCTCCCTGACCGTGGCTGACGTGAGGCGAGAGCTCCAAAGGGTGAACCGATGGAGTCCCACGCCGCGTCCTCAGGGGGTGTACTGACCAGCTTGCGGAGGTATTCACCTCCATATTCAACTTATCA
This sequence comes from Sprattus sprattus, assembly GCF_963457725.1. Classification (NCBI taxonomy): domain Eukaryota; kingdom Metazoa; phylum Chordata; class Actinopteri; order Clupeiformes; family Clupeidae; genus Sprattus; species Sprattus sprattus. The sequence goes on from NC_137918.1 coordinate 6,939,892, forward strand.
CTGCATCTGTCTGAAGTCCCCACCTGCTTCAAGCAGGCCACCATAATCCCCATACCAAAGAAAACATCAGTAAACTGCTTGAATGACTACCGCCCTGTAGCACTGACCTCCACAATAATGAAGTGCTTTGAGCGGCTGGTCAGAACCCACATCTGCTCTACCCTTCCCAACACCCTGGACCCCTTTCAGTTTGCATACCGTCAAAACCGATCAACAGACGATGCCATTGCCCTAGCAACACACACCACCCTCTCCCACCTGGAAAAGAGCAACACATATGTGAGGATGCTGTTTGTGGATTACAGCTCAGCATTCAACACCATTGTGCCTGCCAAGCTCGTCCCGAAGCTCAGGGGCCTGGGTCTTAAAACACCCCTGTGCAACTGGATCCTGGACTTCCTGACGAGCAGACCCCAGGTGGTGAGAATGGGCAACCACACCTCCTCCTCACTGACCCTGAGTACCGGGGCCCCCCAGGGCTGCGTACTCAGTCCCCTCCTGTACTCCCTGCACACGCATGACTGCATGCGGCATGTCTTCTGAAACATAAACACACTTTTACAGATGCACCATTGAGAGCATCCTCTCAGGCTGCATCACTGCCTGGTATGGTAGCTGCTCCGCTGCCGACCACAAGGCCCTGCAGATGGTGGTGAAGACAGCGGAGCGTATCACCGGCAGCCATCTCCCCTCCGTGCAAGACATCTATAACACTAGATGCCTGAGGAAAGCACAAAAGATTTTAAAGGACAACAGCCACCCAGGCTATGGACTATTTTCATTGCTGCCGAACACGGACTACCAGACTCACAAACCGCCTTTTCCCCCTGGCTGTAAGGCTTTTGAATCAGAAACACTGACCCACTGAACAGTCGCCACCTCCACCTACTCCCTGTTCCCCTAACTCATACAATTCACTTCCTAGATATATTTGCACAATTTTAAAAACTTTTTAACTCATTCTTAACATGCCTCAATTCACACTTAAACTGCTGCTAGCCCTTCTACTGTACTCTTAATTGTGAATGTTAATGTTATATGTTATATTGTTATAATGTCATAGTGTTACAGAGCTATATGTTGTTCTTTAAATTGCTGTATGTTAATGTTACATTTTATATGTTTTATTGTCATAGTGTTATAGAGTTTTATGTTATTTGTTGGTATATGTTATATGTATGACGTCTACTGCGTAGATGAATGTTGCTTGCCAAGTCGTAAGAATTTTGCTGTGCTAGAGCAATTTGGTACATGCAATAATAAACACACTTTGACTTTGACTTTAATTTTGCCCTTGCATTCAATATACCCCAGATACGTTTATTCAGTCCATTTGAGCAACCAATAGGTTAAGCTTTGAAATGTTGCATTGGTCACACTTTGTGCTTTAGCCTGGTGTTATTATTATTGAAAAACGACTGAATTTGGCTTCAATAACATGTAAAAGGTTACACTGTGATACTGAAGCATATTACATAATCCATGAGTTTGATGTCTTAATCCTGATGTTTAGTTTAGGTTTCAAGTGTTAATGTCAAATGCATCAGTCATCAGAGTTTAAACCACCAAAACAAAGGCCAACTCATACCAGGCCTATCAACTTAACCTTTGTCTTCTTAAACAGACAGAGATTGAGCAGTTACAACAGCCAACTTCAGTGGGTGAGTGAGCTGTGATTATAGCTCCTTTACACTACACAGATTCTGGCTGACAGCCTCTGGACTATGAAACCTTTGGAATGTGTAATGGATAGATTTGCACATATATAAAAAATATAAAAAATAAGCACATGTCTGTTAAAAACAACAACACAAACATAATGTAAATATTAATATAAATATTCATTCCTGTGGTAATACTAGCACTGAGGTAGCCATAGCACGTTATTGACCTTTTGATATTAGTGCACACTAATTATCCTTGCTCAACCGATAATTTGCCAGGGTACAAAGACCACACCCTGAACAAAAACGCAATTGTTAGAAACAGTGAGAGGCAAACTCGTTGTTCTTCTTCATCTCCGTCATTCTACCGCAGACTTTTACCAGTCATAATAATAAAAAAACATTCTTAAGTTCTTTTTTCAAAACTCACAACAAATCTTACAGCTAGATCCGAGGATACATTTAAAATATACCATAGTGTCATTCTCTGAGTTGCTTTGCATTGCTTGAGTTTTTGGCAGCTTATGCATTCCAAAGGAATAATTCAATAAATCATGTGTTTGCAAATACACAACCCACTTCAAAATAATGTTCTTTCACTATAACTATGCAGCAGTAATGCTACATGTCTCTGTAGTTGTTACTGGCTCATGGAACATCCTGACATGCATTCCACCTCAAATGTCAACCGTGTCATAATCACCCTGGGAGGTTCCTGCAAGTTATGACACGGTTGACATTTGAGGTGGAATGGCACCTGTGTGCTAACATAGTATCACTACAAAAAACATGTTGATGGTGGCAATACTATATATTGTATATAAATGCAAGTATAGGGTATGGGGTAGAGTAAGTGTACGGCAGTATGGTGGCGGTGGGTGCAGTGGGTGGAGGGTTTATGCAGGTAGATCGGGTGGAGAGACTACAGCAGCGTCCCTTAGCGAAGATAGTGTAGATTAGGAGAGAAAGAAAAAAAGTGGTTATAGTTTGGCTGTCCATATGCATAGATGAGGAGTAGTGATGGTGAGGAGCACCAGAGAGAGAGAGAGAACATATACATAATGGTGCCCCAGAGAAGGGAGACACTGGGGAGAGTGTGTGTGTGTGGTGGGGGTTGTGGGGGGTGGTTGGGCATCTTCCCTGTTGCAATGGCAGTAACACGAAGACACGACAGTGCTGGCACTCTTTGTGAGCTTTGGTCATCATTCCTGGCATCATTTGCGTCTCTCTGTGCATTAGCCTCATCAAAGTAAAAGTGTGTTTATTGTTGCATGTACCAAATTGCTTCAGCACAGCAAAATTCTTACGACTTGGCCAGCATCATCATCTACGCAGTAGACGTCATACAGATAACACCAAAAATAACATGCTTGTTTCCCAGGAGAAGTGCTGGTTGGGTTAAATATATTCATTCACACTTTTATACCAAGGGTCAACAGAGTACAGATATTATTTTTTTTCCATCGCTATGTGCACTCCCTGAGAATCAAAGCCATGACCTTTGCATTGTTAGCACCTTTTTCACTACCAGCCTAAGTCACCTTGGTGTTGTAAGCACTTTCCCCCTACTTGTTGAGTTTGGTGCTGTTAGCACCTTGCTCTACCAGTCGAGCAACAGAAGAATTGTGTTAGAAAAGCTCAAAGATGAAACTGGGACTGAGAAAGCCTCTACTGGGGTATCATATGCCAAAGGTTTTGCTCGTCTGTTTTTTAGCCACTAAACCTCAGACATTTGGTTTTCTCTATTAGCAAACATGACACACTGGTAAGTGAGACAGATAAGTCAAGGTCAGCTGGGCCCTGTAGCTCTCTAAAATAAATTTGTGAAGTAAACAAAACAACTACAAAGCCTTATGATAGCTCTGAGGGTTCTAATGATAGTTCTGGTTTTCTGGTGGTTCCCTTTTAAGCTAGTAGTGCATGGTTCTAATAACACTTCAGTTTAGGGTTGGCAGGTGTCCCGTGAAACTATGGAATCCTCCTGTGACTGGAAACTTAAAGACGTGTTCCATCTTCAACTAATATGGGATAAGCTTTGTTGCGTATTTTTGAGAATGAATTCAGTACAAATCTATGAGAGAAATACGTTACAGGTTAGACTATCAGGACAGTGCAATTTGTATGAGGTAGGAGGAAACCCTGCTGTTCCTCCCCAGCCTGTCTGTCATGTTATGTTCCTCAACCCAAACAGAGAATGCACATTTAATTGGTCACGAGTCACCAACACGACTGCAAGCAAGACCACTCCAATAGTGCTATCATGCCGCACGCCGCCACCAGGAGGTCCAGGGCCACGTAGGGCAGGCAGAAGAGCAGGTAGGTGCCCAGGGAGAAGAGCACGAGGAAGAAGGGGGAGCTGAGCCAGGCATCGTGCATCAGGAGCCAGTCCCAGACGCTCTGTAGTAGCAGTGCAAACATGTCTCTTCAGGTCTGTGTGCGAGACGATTATGCTGCTAACTCCTGTGGAGCCAGAGTAGTGCTCTGGCAGGGCCGGCCCCCTTATCTCCTTAAATGGCTTTCCTGTGACTGGGGGTTTCCTGGGAATTTTTAGAAGCTATTGAGTTTGTGTGTGAGTGTGTGTGTGCGCGCGGACACGTGTGTGTGTGGGCATGTGTGTGTGGGCGTGAGTGTGTATGTCAGCTGGTGGATTTGACAGAAAGATAGAGAGCAAAAAGAGAGATTAGATAGACATATTTTGGCACAGGATAGATGTTTAGATCTTAACTATGTAAAAGCCACAAAAAAACAAGGGTTCATATGAATGACAGTCAACTTTTGCAAGGAATTCAAATTGAGTCCAATATGAAACCCAAGCTGATGAGAAAGGAAAACGAAACCAAAATGAGAGAGGAGGATAGTGGGAAGAGATGGACGTAGAGATGGTCACAGAGGCCAAGCTGAGAAAGGGTAGCAAGAGAAAGAGGTTTTACACATTCAGATATTTTACTGTGCATTTTACTGAAAAAAAAAAACAGGATGCCACAGTATGCCCCTCATACACCTAAAACACTGACAACATGCCCCTCATATAGCCGTAAACACTGTCATCTCCTCTACAACATCCCCTTAATTGGTCTGAAGGTAATTAGAGAGGTCCTCTGTGCCATCTCTTACCATGTGACCCATAGACCCAAGGAAGCATCTGCCATCAAAGGAATGAGTCATCTACTGTGTTTAGAGAACACAACCAATAATGGGGATTACAAGCATTTGCTACAAAAGAAGAGCAAAATATTTTACTGTCTGCTCGTAGAAAAATGTTCCACATTGGTCTGAAGGAAATTAGAGAGTTCTGTTATAACTCCAACTTAGTGACCTTTAAACACGCAAGTGTCTAATGAATGAACAAATGACCAAGATCGGACAAATTAACAGGCTCTCTGATAACTGACTGACAATATCTTACCTTGTGACTGTAATATACAAGTTGCCCGACCAGACAAAAGGTTTACAGTCACCCGCTGTAAATACACAGTGGAACAAATTCAAGAGTCAAAGCATGAATGAAAGAATGACAGTGTAAATAAAAGAATGAACTCAGTAACCTACAGAAGAATTGGGAAAGCAGCTGATAAAACTGCTTAATATTTTCCAAGAAATCACATAGAGAACTGGATGAGAGGTATGGTCATGTGATGGGTTAAGGGATGTCTGTGGTGGAAGAATGTACAACTAATGGTCGTCTAAGACAGGGGTTTTCAACCAGGGGTCCGTACTGCACATATTTAAGTGTTATAGGCAGAATACCTGTGCAGGGGGAGGGGGCGTGGCGGCGGCTAGCTATGTACCCTGATAATCTCACATATTTAAGTGTTAAAGGCAGAATATCTGTGCAGGGGGAGGGAGATGGCGGCGGTGGTTACAAACATGCACGCGCGTGCAGGCACATCAGTGGGCCTCAAATTACTTTCTAGTCAGAATGGTTGTCCCTGGGACAAAACCAGTTAAAAACCCCTGGTCTAAGATATTACTGTATTACTTTGATTTGATCATCACAGAGATCAAAGGAAATAAGGGTACATAAGGGGTTTTGAGCAGTGGTGACTCGTGAAAAAATTCTCAGGGGGCAATTTTTGGGATAATGACAAAGGCGACCCATTCGGTAAGTGCATAAAGCAGGACAACTTTATCTTTTTGTTTTGAGCTGATTAACTCATCCAGCAATATCTTTTTGTTCACCAGATGGCAGCACACAACAGAAAGATTTCCCCTCGAGCTACACAAGTTACAGGTGGAAAGCTGAGGTGGCTCCGCACTAAATTGTCACACTTCATTATTCACATTACCCAAATGTTGTATGAAGTAAAATAGCTAAACAGGACACATGACATGTCCTGTAACAACATTAAGAAGGGGGCAACATGTAAGTGAAAACCAACAATATTTATTGACTAATCTTTACAAAAGCAAAATATGTTATGGCATAAAAAAATAACTCTGTGTAAGTGCAAGTAGCATGCATGGAGTGAACAATCTCAAAGACAGCCTGTATCCCTCATCCAATTGAGTGGCAATGTTCACCATCCAAAATTAGAGAATTTCAGACAGTGGTCCTTGTGTAGCTTTGCCTGCTCATGTTTCTTTACCTTTTCGGACAGATGGTGCATGTCCTTAACTCCTGTTAAATGCAGTGATGTCTGTAATGGTGTCTTTCGAGTGGGAAAGTAGGCAGAGATAGCAATAGACTGCATTAGCCACTTTACAGCCTGCTAGCCACGATTTTCTTTGGTACCTATTCTTTGAAAATCCTCGGGTGTAGGATTCCCCCTTTTTTGTAACTACCTGTTTAATTGATGTGGTCTAGGAGGTCCTAATAATTTTGTTGCCGACCGAAAGGAGTTTCTTTCACAGAAAGAATTGCGATGTTGTACTGAGCACCAGCCATCTCGACAGAATATGGGATTGATTTGTTCTTCTCACACCGGATAATTTTGCTGTTTAAACATCTGAGGCAAAGCAGTGGTGTTACAGAGTTAGTCCCTGTGTTTGAGCATATATAAGTCTACTACTACAGATAAAATGTGAGTTAACATATTTCTCCTAGATGCATTTATCAGGTTCGTATAACAGCCCAGAACACATTTGAAACTATGTCACTGGTAGTCCCAAACCAGACCTTGGCGCTACAATATTATAAACCACCTTTCAATTCCAGATGAAATTGAGATTTCAATTACATAGCCTACTTGAAGAATTAAGAAATGGGCTAAGAAGTGACGTTCTTGAGCCTAGGATTATTGGCAATAGTAGGGTGACCAGATTTGCCGGACCTAAAACCGGGACACTTTGCGCGTGCCCATAATGCTCGTGCACGCACACGTTTTTACTCCTGAACATACATTTTGCCAACAACAGGAGCGTTTCTAGGTATCAAAGCTATGGGGGGCTTATCCCCAAGGGGAGAGGCATGTTTGCAATTTGTTGGGGTGCCCATTTGAAATAAATCTTCATTATCAATGATAAATATTGTATAATGGGCTGAAATGGAAGGCACTGTAGATCACATTTTTAGTTATTGTTAAACTGTAGGTATTGTTTAACTTCTAAATTACAAGAACCCATGTGAGCTCATGTGAGCCCATGCGCTTAACCCCGTGTTAGGGGATTTCTCTAGACACTGCTAGTATCATGAACAATTGGCTTAGGCTTGCTGTAATAAATTAAGTTAAGAACTGGTGTCTTTTAGAATGCCAGATGTGCAGAAAAGGGAGTTAGACTCTTAGTCGCCATGTAAATGAATGTCTTCTCCTTTATGAATATTACAATTTGATGATTCTGATTGGACTTGGCCCAGAGCCAGTAAGAAATGAACAGATAATATTCTAGGATAACTGAGGTCTATATAAGGGGTTACACACTTTTGTATCATTAGAACGACTACGCGGGTCCTTCTCTTATTGTCTAGACTTTGACAATAAAAGCTTCCAGCTCTTTTCGATCAAGCCTCTGAGTCTTCCAAATTACTTCGCAGTACCTTTTTTGGCCACCACATAATCTTGGCGACCACGAAGGGACCTGATCAAGAACAAAAGCCTTGGGGGGAGCTGTTCGCCACGTGGCTCTCGCTGGCCACAGCGCGCAAATTAATTAGGTAAGAAATGCATATTTTTTGCTGATTAGTGTGGCTAGGGAGAAGCTGGTTGGGGAACAGCGCTCTTCGGGTGACGTTCTCAGCCAAGAATCCTAATTAGTAAGAGGCTCATTGGAAAGAACTGGAGGTATTTTAGGAATTATATGTTCTATGTTGTATAACGTGTATGTTTTTTTTATAATAGGTTTTGGTATGGGCGAATGAGTGTAGCTCATCGTGGTAAAGGTAAGGGGAGAAGCGTGATGTGTTGATAGTGTTTAGGCCTCCACTTCGCAGTAGGAGTACAATGCTACATACATAGACGGTAGTGTTAGTCTAAGTTGGGATGACTTATATTTTTCTTTTATGATAATGTTTTGGTAAGGTTGTGGATGTGCAGGTTGGAGAAGAGCTCTCTGCGAGTAAGAATGTGCAGATTGGAGAAGAGCTCTCTGCGAGTAAGAATGTGCAGGTTGTAGAAGAGCTCCTTGCGACGTGAGAAAGTGAGTATGAGTCACGAGTGAATGATATAGCCAGTGGAAACATATGCGGATAATATAAAATGAGAGGATCTCTCCGTGGTATGTGCGAATTGGAGTCGGGATCTCTTCGCGAAATATAGTGTTGATATGTGTGATTTAAGCCTAGCCTATATAAAGTATACCGTTATGATCTCTTCGTTGAATAGTGTGGTATTTGTGTTACGTGTTTTTTCAAAGAATGACGATTCTGTGAAATATTGTAAATTGTTATATTAAGCATTTAAACTGAAAACAAGTTAAATACATTCAACACATAAGGTACAAAACACAAGGTTGCTGGGAGAAAAGATTGATACATTTCCTTAAGCAACAGACATATAAACACCACACGCAGTTGTTCAGTTTTGAATTGTCAATATATCATATGAGAAATTGTCATTGAATATTCCTTTAAAGGTAATTTCGTGACTGGTAAAGAAAACACGTAAAAGACGTTGTTGTAATACGTAGGCCTATATTACAGTAATTGTGAGAGATTTGGGGTATTTTGTAATACAGTTTGAAGGGGTATTCGAGAGGTGTTTTTTATTAGAGTTAAATACATAAGATAAAAGAATACATTAGGAAATTAAATTGATTATTTAAGTCAGATGACTTGTATGATAGTATTTAGAACATTGTAGGGAGTTGTGATTATTTCAAAATTGGTAAGAGGAACAGGGGAGTGGGAATAATTAATTGTATGATAAGAAAATTGTATGTGGAAAAACATTGTAATTAATGTTATTTGAAATGTTGTAGGTTGGCCTTCCTGCAATTCATTTTGGTTTCTTTAGAGTTAAGTATTAAGAAGTTAAAAAGTATAAGACTGTGGTTTTTGGGATTCACTTTTGTGCGTGCGTTGAGAGGTAGAGAGAGAGAGACAGAACTGTAGGGGAAAAAAGGTGGGGGCCCTATCAATCATCCTGTCACATGAGTCTGTGATTATTTTCTGTGGCAGAGGGAGAGAGGATAGAGTAGGAGAAGCAGAGAAAGGAGGGGTTAGCCTCTCCCGTACTGCTCCTTTTCACACAGAGGAAGAGGCTGGTAGAGAGAGTAAAATCATTGAGCGAGCTTTAAGCAAGACTTATTTCTCAAAGTACAGTAGTATAGTTTAAAGTATACGGTTGTAGTCAGAAAAGAGAGAGAGGAATAATTATAATACATAGATCTGTGGTAAAATTTGAATTCAAAGGATGGCTTTGGTAGATGCAGGACAAACTCCTTTGGAAGAGATAAGTAAATTGTATTAGTCGGAAGCAAGTATAAATGAGAAATTAGGCGTTAGCACTGCATTTTGGTCTCTGGCTGATGACACAATGATAGTGGGAGAGGATTATAGTCATATAACAAAGAAAGATCTGACAAAATTGAGACAAAAGATCAGCACACCACCAGATAAGGCTAGAGACAAATTTGAGGATAAATGGACAGAATCTAGTTGTCCCGTCATGTATCAAAGAAAACTGTGTCATTGACAAAGACTATGAGAAGTTTTGGGGTAAGATAGATGAAAGAATTGATTAGTGGATTTGTGATGGAAACAATAAAATAGGATTGCTTGAAGGCAGGCATGGGCAACTTGATTAAGGAAATTGTGAAGGAAGAGAGATAGATTTTTAATGCTTTAAGGCCAGGAAAAGTAGGATTAGGACAAAAGATATTTGATATAATGAAAAGGCAATTAAGAAGTTTGTGGAGAATGCAGTGTGAGGTGTGGAGGTGTCTGAATGTCGGGAACAGTCATAAAAGGGAACACTAAGTAAAAAACAGTATAAGTTAAAGTAAAGAGTATTGATGAGGATCTGTAAACAGAGGACAGATTTCCACAGCCAGAGTTGTTAACACGAGTGCTGCCATGGAGGTTTTAAACAGCAGTGAAAGAGACAGCACACAGTCCATTAGGGAAAGGGTTGAGATAATTCAATAATAGAGTAAGGACAGAGGAGGCAGTAATTTAGAAAAGGGGAATAACCAGACATAGCAGAACAATGCTTTATAACAGAGCTGAGTAGGAATAAGTTCTGAGGGAAGTGTAGATAGAAAGGAAAAAAAATAAAAGTCTGCACACATATAAACTAGTATCAACTTTGGGGACATCAGGTTGTGGCTGGGCTGACCTCTATTACCCATTTTTGCAAGAAAGTGCTCCAATGTAACTCGTCTGAAAAGAAAGATGGAAAGAAAACATCTTGCTTGGATCTATGCCTAAGATCTGAATTCAAAACTAACTGGACTTTGTGAAAGGGACAAAGAAAGCCTGTTCCAGTGTCTGCTCAACATCCCCAGAGCAAACCCCTCCCGAAGAGTTTTATGGCATCTCAGTCTATGAACAATCAAACTGGACACAGCCATCTCGACAGTGGCAGCAGCCCTCAGAGGAAAGGGCCTCAGAGGAATAAGCAGAGGGAGAGGGGGTGAAGGGAGATGGCAGGTTAAAAGGACTCTGACATGACCACACATCTGACAAGGCTCAAGGACGCACCTGGATGTGGTAGGACGGGGAAATGCTCAGCCATGAATTGGTGAAACCGGGGGTCTAGTTTCCCTGTAAGGGGGTGTGTAGTAGGCCTATTAGAGGGACCTGGGGTATTCTACAGTTCCAGTATCAATTAAAATGAATGGGAGGAAGTAAGGATGCCCATATTAATTTAAAATAATACTCCTATTCATTTGTTAGAGAAATATGTGTTTTTCCGTATGAGAATTCAAATTGAGTGTACCTAGGCTGGACTTTCTTTGACTAATCGGACACCACGCCTCACCATAGTTCTCCAGGCACTTCCCACGCCGCAAAATGTAAACAAACCAAGCGGATAGAGAACTGTACTGCAGGTAACACTATGGTCCTTCAGACTCTTGTTACACCAACAAATACACAGGTTTAGAGTAAATAATCCATATTGATAGTGAGTATAGCCATAATATGTCATATATAGATAGGGTTAATAAGGGGTTTAAAAGATGAGGTGATGTGCAACATAAACACTTAAAACAGATTTAACCAGATATGCATTTAGAGTTTGAAAAATAGACGTGGTAAACAGGAGAGAGATACAGAGAAAATAGAGAGATGGAGAAAAGACGAGTAGAGTATTGAAAGTTTCTCTTATCAGTATTCTTAGTTATACAGTTGGGTGGAGAGTGATAGAGAGAAGGGGATCCTCTGCACAGGCATCAGTGAAACATAACTAGGCCATTGTGGATATGGAGTTTTATGGCTTATGTTAATGAAGAAGTGGTTTGGAGGAGTTTAAGATGGCTGGCTTGAGACAAAAGAGGATGTCAGTGAGAACACATGTTCCAGTCAGGAGTCACAGTTCAGGGTGTTTATTGGGAGTTTCGGGAATATGAGTTGGACTGTATGGATGTGTGTAGTAGGAAGGTTTGTGGATTGAAGGAAAGCGTATGTGTAAGGAAGGCTTGTGTGAGGAAGGTTGATATGTGTGGGTTATTGTTCAGATAGCCACACAGGATAAGTACATGCAGCAGTATTCAAGTTGCTGTGGAGGGGTGAGTCTGTGAGGGAGCAGGGAAAATGAGAATCTTCCAAACAGTAAAGGTTCGAGTGAGGAATTGTGTTGTTTGTATGGTAACACCTAAAAGTATATTTGTAATATATGTGGTTTTAAGTGTCTTACAGGCTTGGCTATAATATCTACATTAAGTGGTTTTGATTGAGGAGCAGAAATGGCATCAAGGGAAGGTATGCCACGGATAATTGTACTTTCAGTGTGTGATGGGGATGAGGAAGAAATGCCATGCCCTGTGAGATATTGGTTTACTAGTGATATATCTTGGTATAAGTAGGGTTGATGTAGTATGCGGATTGTGAACATCAATGTAAGCCCTTTTGGTTATTATTATATGACTAAGGGGGGTCAGCCTTTATATTTTTAATCAGCCATGTGGGCTTTGGTTGTTTGCCACACAGGATTCAATAATTACTTTGCAGTCAAACTTTGTATTTATAACTATACTGTGAATATGTGATGAAACTAGTTTATTGGATAAGACCATTGGACAAAAGGGGATGAATTGCGGGCATGATACAGTATGAATGTACTATGATGGCCACATGGTAACTTCATACATGTTAATAGCCCTGTTGTTTTGTACGCACTTTGATTTTAAGTGCGTAAGGGGGGGTATACGAGAACATTTTGAATTTGGGGTTATGGTCACCCTATTTATGGGAGGTTTTGGGATTCAAATTTGTATAATGCTATGTTTGTAGCATCTTTAATCAGAGAAAAGGAGTACGGATAAAATGTTTGGGTAATATTTTAAAATGGAAGGTGTAATAGTATAGGTAGTTATGTACTACATAGATATGAAAAGGTATTGGAAACATGGATGGATTCATATGATGGATTGAGGAATGTCTAAGGACAGGACCAAAATTGAGAGAGGGTAAGTATATTTTTTAATATGTGATATTATTTAGTTTTAGCATAACAGCAATGCTTTTGGTTTAACAATAAGAAATGTATGGGAAGCATGGAATAAAAGTACTGCAAATCATCAATCATATTACACGTTTAGAGCATGTCTAGAGGGCATGTAGAAATTATGTGTATCTGTGATTTCTAATTTTTGGAGATTATACATACACAGGTGGATGCATATGGACTGATCCAGTCAGGAGACTGGGTATAGGTGAAGATTGTAAACAAAAAGAGCTTCCAGCCTATGGTGATATTAAGGTTCTACTGTGTAATATTGTACTAACTTTTTGTAGAATTTCAGGACAACAAGGTGGTGGGACTACCACAATTTATTGTATCAGGGTTGGAATGAGAAGCATTCTGTTGCAGCAGCTTGACCTGGGCGAGAGGCTGTTACGGTCATGGAAATGCTGCAGTGAATGAATGTTTCTTGTCTTTGGGGGAAGAGAATTGATAAAAAACACATAATATGTTCATAGCAGTGGCATGATGTGGTCTTCCCTGATTCAAATTATTTGCAGTTTGAGCAATAACCTCTAGGTTTTAGTAAAGATCCTGACCCCTGCACCTGCTGACATCCAGAATGATGCCCCTCCTAAGATTCGGAGAAAGGGGAAGGTAAAAGATGTAAAACTGGATGAGGGTAAGATCTCCAGAAAATGGTAAGCAGCAGATGGAGGTGCATCTCTAGTATGAAGGCGTCTCCTAAGAAATGGTGGTAGAGGTGGTAATGAAGCAGAGAAAATCATCGCCAGAGGAATCAACCTTTGGTATAAGTGGGCAAAATAAAGCTTGCTTGAATGCATGAAATACATGGGACGTCATTCGCATAGAAATAGGATTTTTCATTTTGAAAAGGGTGTTGCATACACATTGCGAGACCATTGTAAATTAGACATACACAATTGGCCAGAAACTGATTTAGGGGAAATCCGTGATTACACTGTAGAAGAATATTTAAATTACGAATGTTTTGATATGACTGATAAAATGCATGGTGGTGAGTATTTTTGGAGGAAATTGAAACAGAATTTGGACACTGGTTACCAGAGGTCCTTTTAACATTTCAGGTGAGAAATCTGTGTTCTACAGGCAAGCGTGGGAGTTACGAGGACTCGTTTCCATCAGATGTGAAGCGGGCAAAGGACATTTATGTCACTTGCAGTCAGAGCAATAGCTTCTCAATTTACCCAGATGACGGTATTGGTTGATAAAAATGAAAGCAGAGTGGGGTTAACAATGTCTTATGGTAACGATGAAGCACTTGAAATGTTACAGGTCATGAGCAACTGAGTATGTATGGGTCAGGGAGGCAGTCCTGACTCCAACGGGGACCTGGAAAAAGATTCAACACACCTGCAGCCATATGTCATATACAGAGTACAAATTGCAGCAGTTTGTTTACTGATGAGAAAAATGCAGTAACTCAGAGAGTATGGAATAATGTATGATGTAAACAAAGGGGGGTTTGATTATTTTTTGCATACATAGACAGGCCTCTCAAGGAACTATAACTCCTAGAGATGAATTTAAGCTTAATGCCAAAGTATAATGGGTAAAAATAAATTGAATATATACATTTAAGTTAACTTTTATATTAAAATTGTCTGCGTATTAATTTAGACAGAGTGCCTTAATAAAATAAATAAAATGTGCTTGTAGCTTTTTAGATAGAGCTGTATTTCTATACTTTTGTATTTTTTATTTTTCATATGACAGGCCATATGGGAATGTTCCTTGGTCTGTGTGGTGTGAACTCTTCTAGGACTGCCCTAGAGAGGTATTATTTGTGTGTGATGTAAAATACTGGAAGCTGGTAAAATGGCTATATTAAGTGTTTAGATTCATGTGATGTTTAGAATAAGGTTAACTATTGGCTTTGCTGTATAACTAAAACTGTGCTCATATGCTGTATAATGTAGTGATACATGTCATGTTATGATATGAGCAAGAGCAAGGTGTGTCTTTATTGACAAAGGGGGGATTATGTAGATCACATTTTTAGTTATTGTTAAACTGTAGGTATTGTTTAACTTCTAAATTACAAGAACCCATGTGAGCTCATGTGAGCCCATGCGCTTAACCCCGTGTTAGGGGATTTCTCTAGACACTGCTAGTATCATGAACAATTGGCTTAGGCTTGCTGTAATAAATTAAGTTAAGAACTGGTGTCTTTTAGAATGCCAGATGTGCAGAAAAGGGAGTTAGACTCTTAGTCGCCATGTAAATGAATGTCTTCTCCTTTATGAATATTACAATTTGATGATTCTGATTGGACTTGGCCCAGAGCCAGTAAGAAATGAACAGATAATATTCTAGGATAACTGAGGTCTATATAAGGGGTTACACACTTTTGTATCATTAGAACGACTACGCGGGTCCTTCTCTTATTGTCTAGACTTTGACAATAAAAGCTTCCAGCTCTTTTCGATCAAGCCTCTGAGTCTTCCAAATTACTTCGCAGTACCTTTTTTGGCCACCACAGCACCCAATGCATTCACTTTAATTATGTCAAATTAAGATTCACTAGCATTAATAACTGATTATAAACAACAACATTCTATAGGTAGGGACTGATATTATTGTTTCGAAATACTAGAGAGTTATATTAATGCAAAGAATAGAGATATGTCGATAGTTATTTCTTGTATTTCGAATTTGCTCGTTCACACTAACAAAATAGCTAGCTAGCTTGCTAGCTTAGTGTTAACATAGCCCACTACATTACAATATTCCCTTTCATTAACCTCAAGTTAACCTACATTTGAGCAGGTAACAATCGTTAACAACAACAGATACAGCCACATTCTGTAACTACCTGTACTTACAATTTCACTCCTTGCACCGTTTACTTTGAGCTAAACTCATGGCTATAATCCTGGCTGTCTTGAAGAGACGTTACTACTAGGCAGAAACAAATACATTGTAACGCTGGTTGCACATGTTATGTAGACGCAGACCACTATGATTGACTGACACACGCACATATTGTTCAAATCATACGCTGGACGCTTTATTAGTATTTTTACATGGGTTTAGTTAATGATCAGGCTATAATAAGACCACATCGGCTATGTAATCGCTGACAACCGGGACGATTTCATAGTGGTTGGTGTAGACATGTATAGGTAGACACCGCCTCCACTGCTTCTCGGTGAAACGAGTCGCCGCCATTTTGGGAAAGGAGCTCTCTGCCGTCAGAGGTCTGTCAGACGTGTCAAAGTAGCGCAAGTTGCCAGGAGCTGCGGTTTATCTGGATAAAAATCACGATAACCTTTTACATTTCGCAACCAATTTCATGGAGTATTCAAGGGTTTATGCTCTACGTGAAGTGTGTGAAAAAGATTTGCACCTACGTTACTTTGAATCTCGCTAGTCAAATCGCCAGTCATACATGTGCATGGGTCTATAATAAACGCTCGTGCATTTTGAAAATACTGAGAAGATCTATAAACTATCGAAATAGTGCTTCTTTAGTTACTACGTATTGACCATCATTAAGAGAAAGAGCATAGCCTACATCAAATAGAGAAACTGGCAGTCAGTGTGTTTTTCATAGTTTAATAGTTCCTTTTCAAGTATGTGCATTAAGAAACCTTGAACAGTGCAATTGGCAATACACAGTTATTTCACAAATCAACATTAGGCTACAAAAAAAATCTATATATTTCTATAGCAGTAAAAATATACACATCTCAATATATACATAGCCTACACATCTCAATAGTTGAACTGTAATATAAATAACATAGCATATATATAATACAATATAATATAATGACTCAGTATAATGTGCAATGGAATAACATATGATATATATAATATGTGATACAATATAATATATTTTAAGTATAAGTATATATTCATATTATAATATATATATAATATATATATATATATATATATATGGGCCATTCTACCGAATTGATGCAAAGTCATGTCGGATGTATTTTGAATTTTTGTATGTTTTTTTCCCAAAACTTTGACCGTATGTATATTGTACCATATCTAAAGTACACATATCTAGTAAAAGAACTGTCAAGTTTTATATTGTATTTTCAGAATGTGTTGGAATGTTTTTCCTCTTCCAAAAGTTGTCACTACCGAAACATCACATTTACTATAGTAAAAAAGTATTATTATTGACCTGTTCAGATTGTGTTTCCTTCTGTAGCGAAGGGAGAACGTGGTCACCCCACCCGGACTCGAACCCGGGTCAACGGGGTGCCAAACATGCGCTCTGACCGCCACACCAAAGAGCCCGGCTCAATGGCGTGGCAGCCAGAGAGCACATTCACCTGTAGGGACGATCACATCGTCACACTACCCTCACCTTCGGGAAGCGCAACCACACTTCACACACACAGGCATTCATCATGCATACACCAATCATGCTTCTCCCATCCAGAGCACCCCACACACAAGTGCTTCACCCAACCATGGGGTCCTTCACACGGGGTCAACATTCCTGGGGGTTCCTCACACAATGGTCCTGGTTGCACTTCCAATGACCTTACAGCAGGGCATCCCACTTCTGACACCATTTGTAGCGAAGGGAGAACGTGGTCACCCCACCCGGACTCGAACCCGGGTCAACGGGGTGCCAAACATGCGCTCTGACCGCCACACCA
Source organism: Sprattus sprattus (assembly GCF_963457725.1). Taxonomy (NCBI): domain Eukaryota; kingdom Metazoa; phylum Chordata; class Actinopteri; order Clupeiformes; family Clupeidae; genus Sprattus; species Sprattus sprattus. Next base: position 6,957,226 of record NC_137918.1, read on the forward strand.
AAGAGCCCGGCTCAATGGCGTGGCAGCCAGAGAGCACATTCACCTGTAGGGACGATCACATCGTCACACCTTCCCTTCTCTGAAGAGTATTTTTAAAAATATTTCTTGAAGATTTTCACAATGAAATCCATAGAAATGAATTTTTTACCAAATTTTCAAGGTCAATTTATCTGTTTCGGTAGTGACTGCACTGTTTCGGTAGTGACTGCACTGTTGGATGGATGTTCATTTCTCTCCCAAAATCATCCAAAAGGTGCTCTGGGCCTCCCTTTAGTCCACACAACACATTTATTTAAAAATGATGGGATTGAACTACTTGCCATTTCATTTTGTAACTACCAAAATCATCTGGTCACTACCATATGTTTCGGTAGTGACTGTTTTGGTAGTGACAATTCTAGCTAACTTTAAGCATAAATAAAGAATTCTAGCAAGCACATGGCTTGCAAACACATCTTTGAAGAGGTGTACACACATACAAACATAAGATTTTCCATGAAACCCCAAAAGGTTTACTTAATTGAAGAAAACATGCGTTTCGGTAGTGACAATTCTTAAGGTTACACGGCGATTTTCAGACTTTGGAACACATTTATATTAAAACTATGGGATTTAGCTACTTACCATTCAACCATGAGGGACAGAGATGCAGTGTCACTGCATGGTCAAAAATGCAGAGTCGTGGCTAAAACACAGGCTCAGCCTATGGACTAAAACTCTTGTGTTTCGGTAGTGACATGAAAACTAGGGACATGATTTTTTGAGTATAGTAAATTGATTTAAAAATTAAACCCACAATAAATCTAAATATTCCAAGTTCTGTTTCAACCCAATCATAAAGATCTTTGAAATTAAATCATTGAAAAAAATCAAAAAAAATTGAAAAGTGTTATTTAAAGGCATTGAAATTTAGATGTCAGGGTTGGGGACAGCTACTTCCCAATAGAAAGTACCCTATAAATGATGATTTTGTATATATTTAGCTTATCACTATCTCATGTAATGCATTGGGTTTATATAGACCATAACATTTTCTAATTTAATATCTATGCCTAAATACCTAATTGTTTTGTAAATAGATTTTATTGTTGAGGGACTGCATATTACACGAATTCGGTAGAATGGCCCATATATATATATATATATATATATATATATATATATATACAGCCGCGGAAAAAATTAAGAGACCACTTCAAAATTATCAGTTTCTCTGGTTTTACTATTTATTGGTATGTGTTAAAGTAAAATGTACATTTTAGTTTTATTCTATAACCTACTGGCAACATTCCTACCAAATTTCAAATAAAAATATTGTCATTTAGATCATTTATTTGCAGAAAAATGACAATTGGTCAAAATAGCAAAAAAGATGCAGTGTCTTCAGATCTCGAATAATGCAAAGAAAACAAGCTCATATTCATTTTTAAACTACACAATACTAATGCTTTAACTTAGGAAGAGTTCAGAAATCAATATTTGGTGGAATAACCTTGATTTAAAATCACAACTTTCATGTGTCTTGGCATGCTCTCCACCAGTCTTTCACATTGCCGTTGGGTGACTTTATGCTACTCCTGGCGCAAGAATTCAAGCTGCTCGGCTTCTTTTCATGGCTTGTGACCATCCATCTTCCTCTTGATCACATTTCAGAGTTTTTTTTATGGGATTCAGGTCTCGAAATTGGGCTGGCCATGACAGGGTCCTGATCTGGTGATACTCCATCCACACCTTTACTGGCCTGGCTGTGTGGCATGGAGCATTGCCCTGCTGGAAAAAACACTTCTCAGAGTTGGGGAACATTGTCAGAGCAAAAGGAAGCAAGTTTTTCTTCCGGGACAACGTTGTACTTTGCCTGGCTGAGGTTTGTAAAAGACCATAAAGATTGAACCAAAGCGGACTGGAGGGTCTCCTAGTTCGTCTTCTCTGATGAGTCCAATTTTCAGCTTTGCCCAACACATGGTCGTCTGATGGTTAGACGGAGACCTGGAGAGGCCTACAAGCCACAGAGTCTTGCACCTACTGTGAAATTGGACTCATCAGAGAAGACGAACTAGGAGACCCTCCAGTCGGCTTTGGTTCAATCCTTATGGTCTTTTACAAACCTCAGCCAGGCAAAGTACAACGTTGTCCCGGAAGAAAAACTTGCTTCCTTTTGCTCTGACAATGTTCCCCAACTCTGAGAAGTGTTTTTTCCAGCAGGGCAATGCTCCATGCCACACAGCCAGGCCAGTAAAGGTGTGGATGGAGTATCACCAGATCAGGACCCTGTCATGGCCAGCCCAATTTCGAGACCTGAATCCCATAAAAAAAACTCTGAAATGTGATCAAGAGGAAGATGGATGGTCACAAGCCATGAAAAGAAGCCGAGCTGCTTGAATTCTTGCGCCAGGAGTAGCATAAAGTCACCCAACGGCAATGTGAAAGACTGGTGGAGAGCATGCCAAGACACATGAAAGTTGTGATTTTAAATCAAGGTTATTCCACCAAATATTGATTTCTGAACTCTTCCTAAGTTAAAGCATTAGTATTGTGTAGTTTAAAAATGAATATGAGCTTGTTTTCTTTGCATTATTCGAGATCTGAAGACACTGCATCTTTTTTGCTATTTTGTCCAATTGTCATTTTTCTGCAAATAAATGATCTAAATGACAATATTTTTATTTGAAATTTGGTAGGAATGTTGCCAGTAGGTTATAGAATAAAACTAAAATGTACATTTTACTTTAACACATACCAATAAATAGTAAAACCAGAGAAACTGATAATTTTGAAGTGGTCTCTTAATTTTTTCCGCGGCTGTATATATACAGTACTGTGCAAAAGTTTTAGGCAGGTGTGAAAAAATGCTATGAACTAAGAATGCTTTGAAAAATGTAAACAATAAATGTTTATTTTTTATCCATTTACATGGTAAGACTGAGCACAGCAACAAGACACAACGTAGTTATACTGCATCAGCAGGGTCTCTCCCAGACAAAGATTTCAAACCAGACAGGGGTTTCAAAATGTGCAGTTCAAGCTCTTTTGAAGAAGACGTTGAGGATCGTAGACGCAGTGATCAGCCAAGGAAACTTAATGCAGCTGATGAAAAACACATCAAGCTTATTTACCTTCGAAATCGGAAGATTTCAAGCAGTGGCATCAGCTCAGAACTGGCAGAAACCAGTGGTACCCAGGTACAGACATTTACTGTCCGGGAAAGTCTGGCCAGAAGTGGTCTTCATGGAAGAGTTGCAGCCAAAAAGCTCTACCCCGACAAGGAAACAAGGCCAAGTGACTGAACTAAGCACGAAAACATAGAAACTGGGGTGCAGAAACATGGCAGAAGGTGCTCTGGACTGATGAGTCAAAATTAGAAATATTTGGCTGTAGAAGAAGGAAGTTTGTTCGCCGAAGGGCTGGAGAGAGGTACAATAATGAGAGTCTGCAGGCAACAGTGAAGCATGGTAGAGGTTCCTTTCCAGTTTGGGGCTGCATTTCTGTAAGTGGAGTTGGAGATTTGGTCAGGATGAATGGTGTCCTCAATGCTGAGAAATACAGGCAGATACTAATCCATCATGCAATACCATCAGGGAGGCGTATGATTGGCACCAAATTTATTATGCAGCAGGAACATAACCCCAAACATACAGCCAATGTCATTAACAACTATCGTCAGCTTAAAGAAGAACAGAAAGTCCTGCAAGTGATGGTATGACCCCCACAGAGCCCTGATCTCTACATCATCGAGTCTGTCTGGGTTTACATGAAGAGACAGAATAATTTTAGGAAGCCTACATCCACAGAAGATCTGTGGTTAGTTCTCCAAATTGGAACAATTTGCCAGCAACAATTTACCAGCCGAGTTCCTTCAAAAACTGTGCGCAAGTGTATCTGGAAGAATTGATGCTATTTTGAAGGCAAAGGGTGGTCACACCAAATATTGATTTAATTTAGAATTTTCTTCTGTTCCTTCACTGCATTTGATGAAAATAAACTGTTAACACTTCCATTTTTGAAAGCATTCTTAGTTTACAGCATTTTTTCACACCTGCCTAAAACTTTTGCACAGTACTGTATATATATATATATATATATGTACATTTGTACAATTTGACATAATATACAATCATGCTCTTAACATTTTCAGATCTATGCAGTGCAATTGACACAATATATAATTGTGAAATAACTGTGTATTGCCAATTGCACTGTTCAAGGTTTCTTAATGCACATACTTGAAAAGGAATTAAACTATGAAAAACACACTGACTGCCAGTTTCTCACTATTTGATGTATGCTCTTTCTCTTAATGATGGTCAATACTAGTAACTAAAGAAGCACTATTTCGATAGTTTATAGATCTTCTCAGTATTTTCAAAATGCACGAGTTTTGAAAGAAAAGTGAGCGTTTATCATAGACCCATGCACATGTATGACTGGCGATTTGACTAGCGAGATTCAAAGTAACGTAGAGGCAAATCTTTTTCACACACTTCACGTAGAGCATAAACCTTTGAATACTCCATGAAATTGGTTGCGAAATGTAAAAGGTTATCGTGATTTTTATCCAGAAAAACCGCAGCTCCTGGCAACTTGCGCTTGTTTGACAACTACAGACCTCTGACGGCAGAGAGCTCCTTTCCCAAAATGGCGGCGACGCGTTTCGCCGAGGCAACGGGCTGAAGCAGTGGAGACGGTGTCTATCTATACATGTCTATGGTCTGGTCACCCTAGGCAATAGAGATGTTGCTAGTATTTAGCTAGCTTACAAAACATGGCTAATAAAACGAACTGCAATTAGCTCATACAGTATACTAACAATGTTGGTAAAGTTAACACATATTTTATGTAGTATAGTCAACACAAACAAGAAAAGAACTCTAAATAAAGGAACATGTTTTTTGTTGTAAAATAGCTAGCTCTCCAGATGTTGCGAGTGACAAAGTAGCCTAACTTGCTATTGTAATAAACATAGCCTGCAGATTGTCAACTTTGTCAACCTAGAATAACAATAGCTGTCTTCGAATACAGCAGCTAGCCAACAAAACAATTCGAGAACGGTAACTTGACATTCTCTCTTGATTTGGCTTTCATTCTTTGCAGTTTTCAACTCCAGGTCGTAGAAATGGGCGGGTTATCCTTGAGTATGATTTTTAATTTTTGAAACTAATAAAAAGGAAAACCTAACTTTGGTGTTCAACAGCAAGTATGCATGATATTTATGATGATTTATGAATATGCGAAGCGAATTCATAGCATTGATTCACTGTTGGTTCTGCTTTTTATTACAGTATTTCATAAATTAGTGGAAATCCTTGCAAGACTATGTCAGTATGGTTTTAAATTCCCCCATAATATTAAGCACGTAGGCCCGTACGTACGTAAGCACGTTCATTAACCAGTAACCACAAAATGACCATAGATGATGATCTATTGTTACCTGGCAATGTTAGAATTTTTGCATTATGTCGTCACTCTAAAACGTCAGTGAGAAAGTTTAGTTCATTCTGGAGCAACCTGCTGTCCAGACAACTTGTTTAACATTCATTAGAAATCACATATTTTAAGATTTAAATATTGATCAGACATACCAACTTTTACACTTAACGTTTCGTTTTAGCACTCCTCCAGAGCGGTTATACTCAGAATGGAGGAATTGGCTGGAAGTAGGTTAAAATACATCTTTATTTTTCAAGCTAGTTTTATTCATCTTAAAAAATGAATTGAAACCCTAGGTCTAGAACTAGGTTGACCATTAGCCATTATCTTCTATGTCTACATATGTTATCCTATAATGTATCATTTTTTCAGGTGAGCCACATGGCACACTTCCACTAAAGCCGCCCTTATGGGAAAGCCTTGGAGATGCCAATAGCAAGAGCCAGTCTACAGCACAGAAGGTAAGAATATTCAATAAGTACTAATGAAAGGCCAAAACTTAAGAGATATGAGATAAAATATTATGCTTGAATCTACTACCTCTTCCCTAGATTTGCCATGAAATAAGTTGATAATGAGATGCTGAAGGAGTTAAACACATTGTTTGCACAAAACAAGAGCAGAATCTTAAGGCTTTTTTTAAATTATAATCAGTGTCTCACAATCAGTGTCTCAATTTACATAAGGAAGTGTGCAAACTACCTAACCTCCTTACATGGCAGAAATAGGTCTCTAGTAAGAAAAGAAAAGTATTAGTGCCATAACCTTTAGTGATTGGCCCATGACGATGATAATGAGAAAACACTGATACCAATGTTGGCCATCATACCAAAGGGTGCTAAGCCATTAATATTGGGAAAAGGACCAGTCAGAGAGATAGAAATACAATTAGATAGATTAAAATGGCTTTAAAAGCCATTCAAAATCAAGATTTTTATATAAAAAGATTTTAAAATCAAGTAATTTTCAACACAACACTATGCCAAAACAGAAGAGTGACAATTATGTTTGTGGAATACAATTTGAGCAGATGACACAAGGACTTGGAGCAGCACTGTCCAGTTAATGAAGTTTCACAGAACACTCCAAAATGCGAGTTCTTGTGTGTTCATGTGGCATTACAGAAAAGCCTGTTGCCTAACTTCCACAACCTTTCTACTCAGGGAAATGAGGTCGCTATTGGCTCTGATACCAGTTTTGAAGATGACCTATTGCACTTGACCATGCTGCAAAAGATGTTAGCTATTGATGAGTCGCAAGCCCTCCATTTGAGCACTGTACTCGAGCTGCAAGAAAAAGCTCAGAGGATGAGAACAGAGGCCCAACTCTGTCAGCTCGCCAGGAAGAAAAGGTTGGTGGTTTATTCATCAATAATATGTATGAGCTAATATGTATGTACAGTATTACTGCTGTAGGTAAAAACTAGGATAACAAATTAATTGCCAATTTGTGTGAGGATTCACAATGAATTCCCTTTTTTTCTTCTTCAGACCGAAGCTTGAAATAGTGGATTTTTAAAATCACAGAATTAAGGGTGAACCAGGTTTCTTTTCTCTCTATTTGGGTCCAGATTTTTACTTTTTTGCGGTTGCAGATTATAGCGTTCTAACTCAATGCTGGACCGATTTCAATCGTTATTGGTGTAAGACCCTAACCATCAAGAATGGGTGTCCAGGGAGGTGAGGGGGGTAGAATGCTACGCACCACTGTGCGGTATTTGTAGTTCTACGTGGTCCTGCTGGTAACTGTTACCCCCTTCACTGGCAGATATCATGAGGAAAGTGGAGCAGATGAAGGAGTCATCCAAATGCAGATGGATCACCTCACACTCGAGTTCAAGAAGAACCAGGTGCACCTTGGATATCTAAACTAAATCATGTTAACTACAATTGTAAAAATTGTCATTGTAAATGACTGATAATGTTTGAAAGATGATATTGTAAAGATCCTTCTGTCTCTATGTGTGAACTACTAGTATGGAGCTGATAGAAATTCTGTCTTTGTCATGGAAATGGTTTTTATTGAGATATTGATTGTGAATCTGTTTTATCTTTAGAATGTATTTCAAAGCTATCAGAAATTCCTCAAGTCAGCCACAAGTACAAGCCAATGGCTCACCCAGATTGTTCAGCGCATAGAGACGACTATGAGCTCTGCATCCCGCCTGCAGGAGGAAATGAAATCTCAGGGAGAGGTGATGTTTTTTTTCAGAAACCAGCCAGCACTGCTGCTCTAATTACCTGTAAAATCCTCGTAAATGTATGTTCTACCTAAAACTCTCTTTCAGGAAGCAGTTTCGTGTAGCCCTCTTATTCTGGGTTCACATTTGAATGAGACTAAAGAGGATACTGAGAGGTACTGTTACTCTTTTTTTTACTTTGTAAATCTTGCATAAGCCTGTTACACAAAATACATAGCTCTCTCCTAAGTTATCATTTATAAGATTGCCATGATTACGTCCAGGTATGGCCTCAAGGACCTGGTTAAAGACAGTGGGTCTCATTTGGGAAGAGTAGTGGATCAACCTAATCAGAAGGTAGACCTCGCTTTGGACAAGTGTAAGGCCAAGGAGGTGCCGCTCTGTTATGAGTGCATCCTGAGAACATCCCAGGCATCACCAGGTATGGTGTTACTTTTATGAATCAACGTACTTGTCCTATTTGATTTCATTTATATAGCCCCAAAACAATACAATTGTGTCAAGGCGCTTTACAGAGCCCAGTGCCTGGACCCCCTTAGAGCAAGCACAATGGCAACAAGGGCAAAGATGGAAGGAAACTTCTAAATTAACAGGGGGGGGGGGGGCATCTACTTGAGGTCGGGCTGGAGGAGATAGGAAGTGGGGGATGAGGGGAGGGTTATGTGGCAGAAGGGGAAGGTAAACAACAAGAGGTAGCTCTAAGCTATAAGATAAAAGCATCTCTTTGTGCTGGTCGGCAAACAGAAGTACAGTCATGTCATTTGAATACATATGTTTGTCATAGGAATGTTTTCACTGGAGGGCAGTGGCACAGAAAGGTGCACAAACATCAATGGTGATCATGTCACAAGATTCAGAGATGCTGCTGTGCAGGTTTGTGAGGTTAATAGACCATTTCTATATTGCTGAAAAATGGGGGGGGGGGGGGGACATTTTAATTTGTTTTCTGACAAAATGTTGGTGTGTCGTGGCAGCTACATTGTATATAAGTACTGTATCACTTTTCAATTTGACCACATTCATTCTCTCTTCATCAGACTGATCAGGACATCAAACAATATGCAGAGGAAAAAATTGGAGGGAATGTGGCAAATGTGTCCCTTCTGCTTTCACCTGATGCCCAACTGCTCCTTCTGCTTTCCCTTGATACCCAACTGCTCCTTCTGCCTTCACCTGATACCCAACTGCCCCTAGCAGCCATACTGGTGAGTATGCACTTTCCATAGCTGTATTTTATGTGCAAAGCACTTAACGGTAAATCATCTTCTAAGAGAGATATGTCACTGTGATGCTGATGTTTTGCCTATGCATGTGAGGTGCCTATATGTCATCGTATTATTCACGGATTGTTTTCTCACTTCATAGCCAAACCATCATCATACTACAGGCGATGGCACTTCTGATGAAAGTGAAGATGTGCTTGAGCATCTTGAGAGTGTTGGCAATGGCACCAAAGTTGCGATGATGGACGCAAGGGCACTGATGGAGACGGCTGTGTCCACAGTGCTGTTAACTGATGCCAACCTGTCCTCTGAAGTCCTACTGGTAAGAATCACCTTTTGGCAACCATTTGAGATGTGAAGTGCCTGAGTTCGTTTGTTTAAATGTGTGACAAATATTTTTGGGGAAAGTTTTGGTAACCTAACAAAAAGATTCTAGTCATATTCTTATGTATTTGGGTCGGCAGAATGAACATTTAGGAACCAAAAGTAATACAATTTAAGGAACCTTCGTGAAATTAGGAAAATTCCTTTCTTCTTTGCTGGGATCATAATGATTGTCTACAGCAAAATACGGCCATTTTTTTTAAATAAACATGTAGGGTGATTTGCTGCCTCCACTTTTCCATCTTAAATGGCTTTCCTTCCTAACCTAATTAAGCCAAACCATGAGGTGGCTGTTGGTCATAATGAATGCCCTGATGATGGTCCTGAGCTACTGAAGTTCCCAGGTGCTCAGAAGAGAGAGGGAGAATTGACACCAAAGGCTGTACAGCTTTTCAATGCCTCTGAAATGCTCAGCCCTACTCCAGCAACAGTAAGATGGCCACTTACTTAGAATGGCAAAAGCCGAAATGTACTTTTCAATGTACTTAATTATTTGATGAAATAATGGTTGTTTGTTGTTCAATCAACAGGTCACTAATCTACGCATTAAAACAACTGCAAAGGTGAATGGCACTGAGGTGAGAGTGGGAGAATTGACGCCAAAGGCTGTACAGCTTTTCTCTGCTTCTGAAATGCTCACCCCTACTCCAGCAACAGTAAGATGGCCACTTACTTAGAATGGCAAAAGTCAAAATGTGAAATGGATCGCCTAACAGCAAAGGAATTAACTGAATTATTTGATGAAATAATGATTGTTTATGGTTCATTCATCAGGTCACTAATCCGGGCATTAAAACAACTGCAAAGGTGAATGGCCCTGAGGTGAAAGTGAAACACATGCAGACTTCACAGCCACTTCCTAGCTTTGAGAAACTCCAAAATGGAGTATCAAAAGTGCAGTTTAAGCATGGAAACATCAAGCTATACCATCAGAATATAGACACTGTTGAAAGTGAGGACCTTTTCAAGAACTGTGAGGGTGCTTCACCTGACAGCAGATTTCAGATTATTGAGAAAGGGGTGTTACCTGAAGGTCAACTGTATCCACCAGCCATACCGGTAAAATTGTTGTTCCTGCAGCTATCATTTTATTTACTTTTTTTAAAGGATTTAAGGGTTCATATAGATTATTTGCTAGTATTGGTAATTGAAAACCAAAGCCTACGGAATTACCTATGATAACCTATAAACCAGATACATGTCTGAAAAATGTCCTTTTATGTATTTTATTGAAATATACTAAAAATATATACCAAACATAGAGGTACATTTTGAAATGTTAAGTTGTAAGTCTCATAGAGGATATCTGGTCACCCTGGGCTCCACTGACAGCTCAGCTGGATATAATATTGCTCTCAGTGTGCCCAAATTATAAAATGAGACTCACCCCATAGACCTGATTTAACTTCTAACTTCTGTTTGGCATAATAGGCTTCACTTGATGAAGCAGTGTTTAATTAATCATCTGTTTTTTAATCCTTTTTCTCCCCTTTTCCACTAGATCTTTACCCAGACAATTGTGTCAGGGATTCCAAATATTAAGGGCATTAAAACTGCTCTGCTATCTCCTAAAGTAAGTAAAACTCTGAAAAACTCTCAACCGCAGTTTGTTGACAGCTGCTCTAAATCTTTGGTGAGAGACACTAAATATCTGATTTGGTCACAACTTTGTTTTTGAAATATGTTGATGTTGACAAACAGCTTGCATCTGAGTAACAAGGCCTTTAATTCCAACACATCTTAGATCAGTGCTAAACAGGAGGAGTCTCAAGGAACGACTAGACGTACACTAGAAGAGCAGAATGTAGCGTCCAAACAACAGAAACAGCAAGGGCATGAAGAGACTGTAAAAGTGCCTCATCTTGAAGGGCCAAAGCAGCAAAAGGTTCCTCATCTTGAAACACCAAAGCAACAAAACGTGTCTCCTCCTAAAGTGGAAAAGCAACAAGGGCATGAAGTGATTATGAAAGTGCCTCTTCTTGAAGTGCAAAAGCTGGTTTACTCTGTGGTCAAGGAGCTATGGGAGATATATGACCTTGGAGAAGGCCTGAAGGTTTTATCGGGAATGCCACTGCCACGTCCATCTCAACTCTTTCTGCAAACCTTAACTTGTGCACAACACATGGAGCCACGCACCAGGCACAGCTACTGCAAGGTAAGGCCACTAGGTCTACTGTAGAAAAGGGTGAAAATATAGCTAAAACTGAAGTGATTAAGACAGTTTTTTAGACAAAAAATTACAATCAATTAATAAATAGGTTACAATCAATTACAAAATAATATCACTTAAACATTTACACATTTTTTTTTCTTCTGTGTGAAGCATATATTTGAACTCTGCTGGGAGATCCTTCAGGATATGTATACCAAAGATGGGTCTGGTTGGTCAGACCGTCGGCCTGAGGAATCCTTTCGCGACCTCTCCAAGATTCAGGTAAAATGGCATGAATGGCTGAATGACTGATGCTTTTCAGCACAGCCAGCATTGCATTTTCCACGGTTCCACCAATGCCAGATTTAATTGGTATTGGTCAGTCAGGACAACTGAAACATGAATCATTTTATAAAGGACATTATATTACAGTTGTATTAAACACTTAGATACACATACCTTAAACTGTCAGTCCACCTTCATGTGACTCAATGAAGGGGGGGGGGGGAACACAGTGGTAGCAGGTGGTTTTACCTCATTAATTTTTTTTGTGAAGTTTTAATAATTCATTTACAATAAAGGTCTTGTGTCTTTTTCTAGGCGTACGTAACCAAGAAGATCTTTAGACTGTTGGAAATGCAAAATACTATTAATGAGGCTGAAAAGAAATACGGTGGAAGTAGCCAATATCACGTTGAGAATGAATTATTGAATGAGCAGCAGAACGTGCCTTATCTTGAAACACCAAGGCGAAAAAACGTGAAAAAACGACAAGTGCATAAAGAGGCTGTGAAGGAGACTGTGAAAGACCCTCGTCTTCAACTGCAAGAGCTGGTTTACACTGTGGTCAAGGAGCTATGGGAGAAATATAACCTTAGAGAAGGATCGAAGGTTTTATCGCGGATACCTACACCGAGTCCATCTATATTCTTCATGCAAACCTTAACTTGTGCGCATCACATCAAGCCAAGCCGCAGGCACAGCTACTGCAAGGTTCGGCCACTAGGTGTACTGTATAAAAGGGTGAAAATATGGCTAAAACTAAAGTGATTAAGTCAGTTTTCTAGACAACATAAGCCATTTACAGAAATAATACCACTTCAACATTAACACTATTTTTTTGTATTCTGTGTGAAGTTTATATTTAAAAGCTGCTGGGAGATCCTTCAGGGTCCCTATCTCAAAAAGCCCCGTGCAGCACCTGCTCGGACAGATTCACGGCTTGAGGAAGATTTCAAATCCTTTAGTGACCTCTCCAAGATTCAGGTAAAATTTCACAAATGGCTGAATGATTGATGCTTTTCAGCACAACCAGCATTGCATTTGCCACGGTCCCACCGATGCCAGATTTAAGTATTGTTCAGTCAGGACAACTGAAACATAAATAACTCTTATAAAAGAAAATTATATCACAGTTATATGAAATTATTAAACCCTTAGATACATATACCTTAAACCGTCAGTCCATCTTTATGTGACTCAATGAAGTAGCAGGTGGTTTTACCTCATTCATTTTTTTTGTGTGAAGTTATAATAATTAATTTACAATAAAGGTCTAATGTCTTTATCTAGGAGTACATCAGCAATACATTCTTAAGACTGTGTGGAATGAATCCGGAAAACACAATGGAAGTACCATGTTGAGAATGAACTAGAGCTTTACCCCAATCTTCGTAAGTACGGTGCACAGGATTCATTCATCTCTGCAACTTTTCTCTCAGAAAAAGGGGGGAGTTGGAGGGATTGCTGGGGATGATTTCAGAATGTATCATAAAGACTGAAGATGTGTGTATGTACATAGGTAGAAACAATAGCCTACAATATATTATCATATCTAATATTATGTTTCTAATTATAAGTAATTATAATAAAGATACTCACAATTGGAGGGAGCTCAATATATCCATATCAAGCTAATTCACATAATTATGATTTCAGTGCTGGAGAAAAAAAATATGAAGTGAAGATAAAGTTGGCAGATGAAGTCCTTGAGTACATGGGACACTTTTATGACCTTGAATATTTTTTGTGAAATGAAGAAAAGATTGGAAAATGGCTGCCCTCAGTCCCATCTTCATCTCCCTCATCACTTCCCATCTCAACCGATCCCCTCCTGCAATGCATTCATAAAAATAATAAAAAATAATAAACCATTATAGGGTGGTGTGTTTTTCCTAAATACTAAACCATGTGTACATAACCACAAAAATGACTTTTATAGGCTATAATGGTGTAACATAACATACATGTGACAAGTACTGTACATTAAAAAAAAATATTCTCTAGCACAGCATTCAGAGTTTTGGGAAACAAGTGCAACCTAAATATGAATACAATTTCAAACTTCCCTTCAGCAGTGTTTGTCTGTTTCCCAAGTAGGTCCTGAAAGGTTAGTAAAGTAATGCAGGGCAGCTGTTTCACGTAAATCAAATTCTTTGTTCCTGAAAGATATGTTCTGGTTCTCGTCAAACTGGCAGTACTGTTTGAGTTAACCTCTAAACCAATGCCACTCTTGCAAGCTGGCAAAGGGCAAAGATCACATTTCTGTTTCAATACAGTATTGCTACTAGCCTGGATACCAGCCTGAACTGAACCGCCCACACATTTTTTGGTCTGGGAGATTCAGTCTGGAATTGAGCTAGTTGGGAGAGATTAAACGTCTCAGAAAAGTGATCTGAACAATCAAATTGTAAGGGCGGGCTTTATACATTGATGGACAGATGACCAACCAACGCTTGAGTTGATTAGATAGATAGAATACATCGAACAAAGATGGCGCCGTCTCGGGAGCTTAGTGGGACATATTTTATATGATTTAAGCTATCTACACAACTTTTTTTAATGTCTACATTGACTCGGTTAGTTGTGCATGTGCAAAAACGAATCTTGCCGAGGATTGTAGGTTTTAAATGAAGCACTCTAGACCATTATTGATAGGTTATGCTAACGCGTAGACAAAAAAACATTGAAACAAATGGTAGCTTCTAGCCTTGAGTGCTAATTAAGTAACGTGAGCAGGCATATGTCTCAACAGATATTGACAGCGCATTCATTTTGAAAGAGGAACAGAGAAACGCGATCAAGGCATTTGTCGATTGAAAAGATGTTTTTGCCGTCCTTCCTACGGGATCAGGTAAAAGTTTAATCTATCATATCGTAATACTACGTTGCTCTGATTGGTTCTAGGTATCCAATTCAGCGAAGAGGAATTTTCTTTCCTGGTTCGTTGAAACACGCCCCATAATCACAGCCCAATGGTTCAGTTTCAGACTCATATTCTGACTAGAAATATGAGTATGACATCGTCAGGCTATATTGCTACTACAGCATAGATTTTCACATATTAAATTAAAAAGGTTCTTAACTAATTGAAATGGTCTATTAACAGATACAAAACCATCATTATTAAACTGAATAACACTAACACTGCCTGTTGAATTGCTCTGTGTGTGGCAAGTAAACCACTTTACAAAGAATGTACAATACCCTTGCAGGGACAGGGTTAAACAAGGAATGGGCGGGTCTTAGATCAGAAGTGGGTGTGGCTTAACCAGGAGTTGTTTTATTTTTACAATTTCATTTAAAACATAGAAAATGGATTGATTGAGTTGGAAGTTGGTATTTTAAGCCTGAGATTGGTATGGTTTGACCACAATTTGCTACTTGCTATATTTTGTCAATTATAAAATTAGGGAACAGCCTCAGATTTTAGCGTCAGATCAATGTTTAATAAAACTAGACGTAACGCAAAGCGTTACAAAATATGACCGCCGAACTGTTCAGTAGGTTTTGGCACAGAATGAGTCATGGTTGTCAGTGTGTTTGTGTGTTTTTATGTGCGCATTGGTTTGTGTTTCATTTTTATGTATTAAAGGAATTATTTGTGATATATTTTGATGATTTGGTTATGTAATGTTTTGTGTACTACTTTTTTGTGGATTGTTTTGGTATATTTTTCTTTTGCAATGTAGTTTGTTAAAACAGGTCAAATAAAGAGGTGTGGAAACAAAGTGAAGTTTCCAACCACCAACAGGTGGCACTATAGGTGATATCAGTCAGGCATATGTACGCGTTCGGGCTGGATCCAGCGTCCACCCTAAGACATTTTCTCTGGATCAAGCAAGAGTTATAAGAGACTTTGTGTTTTGTGGCAAGCATTGGCAAGTTGGCAGAGTTTGAGGGTCTGCCACGCCCACACCTTCCGACTAATGAGAAAATCTAATATAACTTTTAGTCGTCCATGGCTGAAGAGTAACCTGACCACATTTCAAGGCGTTATCATTAGATTTGTCAGAGGAGTTCGATCAGATGCGAGGTGTGCAAACGCCGTCAAAACGCATCTTCCACTCAAAATGGCTGACTTCCTGTGGACCTGCCACCATGGCGTCAAGAGACTTTTAGTGCGTCCAAGCATGATGAAGAAGTGTACCGAATTCCGTCAAGCTACGCCAAAATAACCCCAATGCGCAGGGTTTTTTGCAATGTTCTAGGGGGCGCTACTGAGCCATTTGCTCCATCCATGGACAAACACTCTACTGAAGATGGACAGTTACAGGCTTGTCCCTGGGAAATTTGGTAATTTTTCGAGCACTTTCACATATATTCGATTAAAACACCTCATTTTTGCTTTTTAATTTTTAACTAGGTGGCACTATACATGTAATGGTTATGGTATGGGTTGGCATGGCCCCTCGACACAAACATACAAGAACAATTTGCCCCTCCAAGGCCCTATGGTTCTCGGGATATTCGAAGAAAACTGTGTCGCGCCATCTACATGTAACGGGTACAAATATGCGCTGCGCCTTTAAGCCGCGAGAGTTCGCGTGCACGAGCGAAGGAGCCGTTAGAGAAGAGTAGAGTGAAAGCAGAGAGAAGTTGAGTTGGAAGACGGAGTTGTTTCAGAGTCACGATTATAGTTAAGATATATGTTTTAGTTAGATGCTTAGTGTTTTAGACCTGTGACGTTGCTAATACCGGGACGTGTATACTTTGACGGTGCCAGTGCCAAAGTTGGGCAAGCACCTAGGTTAAGTGACGTTCTGCCGTGAGCGACAACACCAGATAGGCTAGCGCAGGAGGCTAGCCATCAACACTCGACGCTTCGCCTGCTAGCTACCTCCCCGAGGAGATTCCGCTGGGAAAGCCATAACTGAGTTGAGCCTGCCATCCATCGGCATCCCAGACGTGATCTCTGTGACCGGTATCTTTACACCACACCATCACATACACTGACTCCTCACACACAGGTTGAACTGAACAGTCCGAACGAACTAACGCTGCCCTTGTGCTCACACACACACCCACACACACTCAGAGACAAACGTTCGCATCTCACTGGAAGGGACATCTGACTGCGTGCATTCCGTGACACACACACACACACACACACACACACACACGCGGACCCAATACGAATACCATATTGTGGAGTGCTATTTTAATTGTATGCTGTATATATATGTATGACGTATGCCGGTCTTAGAGTAGTTATTATTGTCGATCTAGTTTGTAAGCTTTTGTTTTTTTTAACTATCAGAGTGAAGTTTGTGGTATATCAATTATTAATTCAGTGTTGTATATTACTGCACACTAAGAGTGTTTGTTTTTAATTGTAAGAGTGAAGGTTGTGTATCAATTATTAATTCCGTGTTGCTGATGAGTGTTTGTTTTTTAACTGTAAGAGAGAAATTTGTGTAACAATTATTAATTCCTTGTTTTAGGCTACTACACACTGAGAGGGTTTGTTTTTAATTATTAATTCTGTGTTGCTGATTAGTACACCCTAAGAGTGGTTGTTTTAACTATTAATTATCAATTCTGTGTTGCTGCTTACTACATACTAAAAGATTATTTGTGTTTTAAACTGTCGATTTCTAATTCAGTGTTGTGGGTTACTTAGCTGGGGGTAGGGGCGCCTCATCTGTTTAGCTGGCTTTAGGTAGAGTGGGGTTTGTGTCAGGTCAGTGTAGTGCCTTACTTCAAGCTCTGCATACTGCATACACGGTAAGTGGGGAGGG
Source organism: Sprattus sprattus (assembly GCF_963457725.1). NCBI lineage: Eukaryota > Metazoa > Chordata > Actinopteri > Clupeiformes > Clupeidae > Sprattus > Sprattus sprattus. Next base: position 6,974,629 of record NC_137918.1, read on the forward strand.
GCACTAGACATCTCCCTGCAGCCTGAAGTTAAACCCTATCTCAAGGGCCGGTGCCTAGCCTGGGCTGCTAAACAGACAACAACCTGTTTGTTCACACAGACAACGAGGTCACAGGCATTGGGTGTGGAGGACCTAGATCCTGTCCCACTCAGTTCCCCTCCGCTAAGTGTCAGAATATTACCCCTACAAGGCGGCGGCAATTCTCCCGACCGCTACATACAGGCCAGTTGGTGTATTATCATATAAATCAATGTATTGCATGCCCCCCCCCCCCCGTGAACAGAATTCCACGAAACTTCAGAAGGTGTCATAATAATCCCACACCTCCGATTTCGTGCAGTTCTTACCTTGTCAACTTACAATTAACATTTTTTACAACACTCCATTTTTGCTTTTTCATTTGTAACTAGGTGGCGCTATACATGAAATAAGTGGTAGTGGAATGGTTGACGTGGCCTCTTAAGACCAACATACAAAAAAAATGTGGTCCTCCTAAGCCGGTTTTCAACTTATTCACAGAAAACTGAATCGCCCCACCCTCTTTCAAACGTGTCCAGTCCGACGGGGGTGCAACGGATCAAATTGAAAATCAGTGGTTCCATGCTAATCTAGTAAGGCTACATGCCCACCAAATTTCGTGCACCCCGGTGTTTCAGTGTCCCGGAAATCGTTGACAGAAAATCGGCAAACAGAAAAGAAAAAAAACTCTATTTAGTTCATAAGGTCATATCAATCAGACGAAAATTGTTGGTTTTGATCGTGACAAAATAATTCTATCTCGGACTCATCTGTTTAAAGAAGGGACTTCCAGAAGGCCTTTGGTTTATCCAAGTGCTCTCGGGCAAAGTTGAAACGGGCAGTTTTGTTCTTTCTTGAGAGCAGAGGCTTCCTTCTAGCAACCCGATCATGAATGTCATGTCTATTCAATTTTCGTCTGATTGTAGACCCATGTACATTTACCCCAGATGCTGCCAGAGAGGTCTGAAACTCTTTAGAGGTGATGTGTGGGTTGACTTTTACCTGATTTCTTCTTCTTCTGGTGCTTCTTGGTGATGGTCTTGATGGGCGTCCACTTCTAGGCAGAGATGCGGTCATGTTGAATGCCCTCCATTTCTAAATTATTTGTCTTGGATCTTTTGGAGATGGTCTTATAGCTTTCCCAAGACTGATGGGCTGTCAGAACCTTCTTCCTGATGTTCTCGGATATCTCGTTTCCTTTCGGCATTGTTGATCTGTGTGGGTACACCTTGGCACTACAGTAGTTTGGTTGGTTTCCTCCCTCTTTTAATCTGTGTTGCCCAAACCTTTCCCTAAGGATGTCTCAGATGATCGGTTTGCTTAATTGACTAATTAAGCACCCAAATAAGTTTCACTGAATCTGTTACCTGCTTGACTTTACCAATTCAGCTGGGGGTTCACTTACTTTTGAAATGGACTAATTCCATGTTTCATGTAGTCTTTTGGCTACTCAAACAATTCCCTCTAAAAAAAGTACATGCAAATGATAAACATAAACCTGACATTCCTTCTATGGAAAATTGGTGATGAAAAAAATGAAAAATCATGGTAAAACAACAGAAAACTCCTAAGTGGTCAAGGGGTTCACATACTTTAAAGTGGCACTGTATACACACTTGCATATATTCATAAATACACGCTGATAGGCATGGTTAACGTAAGGTTTTCAAAAGTCAAATAACACATGAATGGAGTGATGATAACTCATAAATGCACACAAAGGTAGAGTTTAAAATCCTCATTTTCTTAATCACTGTCCTTTAACATAAAATACTCCGTATACAGGTGTTATACAATAAATATCACAGAAACATGTGAAAGGAGAGTCAGGAAGTGTTCTGTTTTCTTCTAAAAGAATTTTGACGGCTGTGTGTGTCTTTTGAAAATATGGCTGTGAATACCAAAAGAAAACAGTTCCAGTTCCATTTTGTGAACAGTTACAGTTTTTCACGATTGCTAAAACACATTTCTTGAAACTGTACACAAAACCTCATCTTCAAGCACTATTTACAAAACCTCTGAATCCTCTTGCAAAATTAAACTTTCGCTTCAAAACAGTTTTACCTGTGCTCAAAATAAAACACTGCTCTCAAATCATAAACAAAATGATATACACTTTCAGTTCTTTCTCCTCCTTGTACCCCTATACGTATACTGTACCCTGCATCTCACTACTCACACTACTCTCTGGTTCTTTGTTGATATGAACCTGCAACCAGTCAAAATCTACTGAGCAGTCAGTACTGTTACTGAAACAAATAGAAAGCACAATGTTCAGGGCCATACAACTTGTTTTTTGTACATTATACAGCCTACAATGCACTGAAGGCCTACTACAGTATACCTACACTACTACTCCTCGTCGGCCACCTCGCATACACACTCGTCCTCGTCCTCTCACATTGTTTCTTCTATTCATTCTCAGACTTTCTCCTCCCCACCTTCAACAACCTGTTTGCTCTCTAAACTGGCTTATATTGGTTGTGTCACATCATTTAAAATCAATTTTGAGTGGTTGTGTTCAATCAATGATATTTGTTCTCTCTTTGTATTTGATTTTTTCACTTGTGTTTACCAGTATGGATGACATGTGAATTAGAGTGCAGAATGTGTTTAGAGTTTTGCTGAAAAATTTAAGTGTGATCTGCAAATTGTGTTTTACCATGTGAAATAGTTTAAGGTATTGACAACAGACTGCACAATTAGCTACATGAGTTCAGGCAACTGAGAACTTTGTTCAGCCAATGGGTTTTAGTGTTTTAGCAATTGAAAAACTGTAAGAGATTTGATGGCAAAGAGTCATCTTGCAAAGGGAGTGTCAGGTTTAGCATTTTGTGTGTGAGGTTTTCAGTTTTCTGTGTGCAGTTTTGCGAAAGCCGTTATTGTTTTGAAAAACGTGTGTTAACAATTCTGAAAAACTGTAAGTATGAGACACGTTTAACACAGGAACAGTCTGATTGGATGAAGAATGGTCTTTTGATCGATACAATCTTAATGTGATGAGCTCCTTTAGATGTCTTATTAACATTTTACGTCACGTCCGATTAAGTAATTGTGAAGTAATTGTGATTGACAAACAAGGGAAAGGATCCTTTCACAGCCTGTGACAGGGGACGTTAAAATAAGCCCTTGAGCGAAGTGAGTGTGGCCTTTAAGGTGGCAAGCACCTGAAACGGGCTCTGAATTGTTATGTCCTTGGATAGAAAGGAAAAGCCAAACCCCCTGGAGTGTTGAAACAGGACAGAAAAGTCTCAGAAAAACAGATACCTGTCAGTGCCAGACAAAAAAAAAACGTCACAGTCCTTTAAGCGAAGCATTCAAAAATGTAGGAAGTTAAGAGAGTGAAGGGGAGATGGAAGGGGGAAGGAAAAAGAGCCAAGAACAAGAAAAAAAGGAGGGAAAAAAGAGCAAGGGAAAAAGAGCACGGAAAAAGTTACCCAAGGCACTGTGTTGGGCTCTCAATGCCTGTGGATGAAGTTGTGTCTCTTCTGATGTTCTCCCAGCTGGACTGCCTTTCCCTCGCTGTCTCCTCTGATCTCCCCTGTCGGCTTCGGAGAGGCTGCTGCTCCCTCCACCATCCAGTCCCCCTGAGCTGTCAAAGTAGCCCCCGAATCAAACGCCACCCCTCACTCCGTCCTGATCAAATGCACACAGGTAAGACAAACACCCAGCCACATACAATTGCCATCTCTCACTACAGAAAGTTTTTGGGGGAGGGACATTTTTCTTTTGCCATTTTAGCCCTCTTTTACAGGGTTTGGTGGGATGTGTGTGTGTGTGGATTGGGTAGGGAGGTGTTCTCATAACTTAACTTGTCTGACACAGTGGCGGTGCTCAGAGTGGAGTGGATTGATCACAAGGAAACTCAAGCGATCAGGTTTGAGCGTGAGGCACTGGGAAGTTTATTCTGCTGTCTTTGAAATATTGAGAATGATCTGTAAGAATCCCAAATTATCTTTGTTGTTGTTATTTGACACTCACGGCTGGGGTGCACTGGGTTACTTGTCTTATTGAAGTGACTACTTATGTATGACGCAATGGCGGAGTTGAAAAAACCCCAAACGATTCCCCCTGAATAATGAAAACACTCACCTCAGTTGGGGGGAGATCACTTTCATGTTTTGGCCTTTGACTTTCTGAGCCAGTGAGGCAGACAGTGCCTTGCATAAGTATTCACCCCCTTGGATGTTTTACCCTTTTATTGCTTTTATAAATCAGTCATGGTCAATATAAGTTGGCTTTTTGGACAAAAAAAACACAAAAAAGCCCTCTTTAATGTCAAAGTGAAAACAAATTTCTACACAGTTATGTAAATTAAATAAAAATATGTAATGAAAATAAGTGATTGCATAAGTATTCACCCCCTTTACATAGAATGACCTAATTCAACAGAGGTCCAGCCAATTTGTGCTAGAAGTCTCACAATTAGTAAAATGGGGATCAGTGTGCAGTGAATGTGTCTCAAGTGATTGTAGTATAACGAAACCTGTGTCTGGAAGGTCAATTCACTGGACAGTATTCAGTAATCAGTATTCCTGGCTATTGTTACACCATGAAGACCAGTAATGATAAAAAGTCACTTTGTCGACTATTAACTGATGTCCACTCACAGCTCTGCAATGAGTCTTCATATTCATAGGTCCATTCTGGAGAAATAAGGAAGGACAGCACTTACGGGAACGGCTCATTGTGCCCTGGTTGTTTCAGATGGCTGAACTTCCTCCAAGAGATTCCAACTAAAAGACCTCTGACTCTCATCTGGAGATGATTCAGAGTTGGCAGGCCGTGTGAGAACCTTATTGTGGTTTGTCAGCCTTACTCTGACCGTAAGGATAGAGACGCAATCCCTGGAGCGAGAAAAAGACAGTTAGCTAAAGAATAGAAAAAAAAACCACAAGTCTGTGGTCACTTCCAAGTCTTTTTATTAAGAAACCGTCCTAATCCTTTCACACACAAGTCCAGTGTTACACAGAAGTGCACATTCATTCCTTCCTGGCAGATGGTATGGATAACACAAGATGTCACTGCAGAAATATGTTCATTTTATAAGAGTAGTTGCACATGAATAGATGAATTTCTGTAAGAATAAATAAATTAATTAATTCTTTCCTTTTGCTTTTGAGAAGGCCATTGTACAAGCCTCCAGTTTCATGCATTAGGTAAACACACACTGATGACTTGTTCTGCCTCCACCTGCTGGTTCTGATGATTGATGTATGGCCTTTGATTGAGTACATGGATATTACTTCCCAGCACTACATTTCAATAAACAAGCAATTTCCCCTAACCGGACCCCAAGCATTCCCCCCTACTTAAGCGATTATTATCTGCAAACATTCACAGGCATTGTGTTTTTTATATATATATATATACAGTATATATTTATATTTCCGTTTGGGCTTTTTATGCCTTTGGACAGGACAGTGAAGTGCATGACAGGAAGCGAGGTAGAGAAGAGGACTGGGAGGACTGGGAAATGACATCAGGCCAGACTTGAACCTATGTCCCCGCGGGCAAGGAATCTCATAACTGGCATTGTGATCTACTCCTGAGACAAACTCTCACTCGACACAGATGTTTACACCTTTTTTTGAAGATGCTGTACTTATGACCTTGATTTTGTCAACTGCATGTAAATAAAAGAGGAGTCTTTCTGGTTATACCTGAGACTGGATTCATTTTTATCATGGTCTCTCTCTTTCTCTCTCTGATGTTTGACACGACAGATACACATTTTATTGCCCTCAGGGGCTTATTTATGATTAAACCAGTCCTAATGTTAACTCTAATCGCTAACCACTACTATATCCATAATTGGTTGTGGCCTATATGGAGGTGTTGGGTACTCAGGCATATGAGTTGTTTATCACTAAGCAGATGCAATGTGGGTAATCATGATTGACATAATAGGTTGTAGGTAGCAAGTGCTTCAGTCTTATTTTGTTTTATAGTGTATCTACTTGGACACAATTGAAATTGTTACACATGTACCTCCCAGGACACTGATTAAACACTGAGAATATAATGCCACTATAAACTAAACTGCCAGGTGAACTAGGTAAGAGCTGTCTGCAATAAGGAATGTCATGGCCACATCCTTATCATCTATTTTGAATAAATAGAAGATTTGGTTAGAATTGGTGTTCTCTGCTCATAGAATTTATAGTTGTGCCAGCACTTTGTAGTTCCTTTTAATATAAAAGAATAAATGTCACAGGGGCCAGTCATGCCCACGAGTGCCCTTCTTAATCCTCATGCAGAGTCCCAAAAAGTCTGTCCCAGTGTGTGAAATACGGGGCCTAGTTGGACTTAAACTTGAGGTGATGGAGGTCATGATGGGTTGCTCCTCCAAAAAGTCCAAACGGCACCAGTCTGTTGATGGCCCAGGGGAAGTCGTATCCGCAGTGGTCCTCCACAGACAGCCCGATGTTGAGCCCGAAGAACAGCAGCTCAGTAAGCGGGTGGCAGCCCAGGAGCAGAGGGTTGATGGCGGCGAAGAAGCCCAGTGAGAGCGTCTCCCAGACGCCCGAGTACTCCGTGCTCAGCACGAACGTAGAGGTGTACTTGTGATGCACCTTGTGGAACGTCCAGTACAGCCAGGGCACCTTGTGGTGCAGCATGTGCCACACAAAGTACTGGAAATCAAACAGCAGGAGACAGGCCAGCAGGTCATGTGCCACCTTCATCAGGTGCGGAACCTCTGCCGGTAAGCTCAAACTCCTCCAGTACCAGTGCAGCACCGTTAGCGGGAAGATGAACATCACATGGGTATAGAGCGAGTGGACCAGGCATCTCTACATCACCTCCCAAGGCACATGGCTCCTCTGCTGGATCTTGTAGCGGCGGATAAGCTCCACGTGCGGTGACAGGAGGTCCAGGGCCAGGTAGGGCAGGCAGAAGAGCAGGTAGGTGCCCAGGGAGAAGAGCACGGGGAAGAAGGGGGAGCTGAGCCAGGCATCGTGCGCCAGGAGCCAGTCCCAGACGCTCTGTAGTAGCAGTGCAAACATGTCTCTTCAGGTCTGTGTGCGAGACGATTACGTATAACTCTTGGGGCGCCAGAGTAGTGCTCTGGCAGGGCCGGCCCCCTTATCTCCTTAACTGGCTTTCCTGTGACTGGGGGTTTCCTGGGAATTTTAGAAGCTATTGAGTTTGTGTGTGTGTGTGTGTGTGTGCGCGCGGACACGTGTGTGTGTGTGGGCATGTGTGTGTGGGCGTGAGTGTGTATGTCAGCTGGTGGATTTGACAGAAAGATAGAGAACAAAAAGAGAGATTAGATAGACATATTTTGGCACAGGATAGATGTTTAGATCTTAACTATGTAAAAGCCACAAAAAAAACAAGGTTTCATATGAATGAACTTTTGCAAGGAATTCAAATTGAATCCAATATGAAACCCAAGCTGATAAGAAAAGAAAACGAAACCAAAATGAGAGAGGAGGATAGTGGGAAGAGATTGACGTAGAGATGGTCACAGAGGCCAAGCTGAGAAAGGGCGAGAAGAGAAAGAGGTTTTACACATTCAGATATTTTACTGTGCATTTTACTGAAAAAAATAAGAGGATGCCACAGTATGCCCCTCATACACCTAAAACACTGACAACATGCCCCTCATATAGCCCAATACACTGTCATCTCCTCTAAAACATCCCCTTAATTGGTCTGAAGGTAATTAGAGAGGTCCTCTGTGCCATCTCTAACCATGTGACCCATAGACCCAAGGAAGCATCTGCCATCAAAGGAATGAGTCATCTACTGTGTTTAGAGAACACAACCAATGGGAGGATTACAAGCATTTGCTACAAAAGAAAAGCAAAATATTATACTGTCTGCTCGTAGAAAAATGATCCACATTGGTCTGAAGGAAATTAGAGAGTTCTGTTATAACTCCAACTTAGTGACCTTTAAACACAGAAGTGTCTAATGAATGAACAAATGACCAAGATCGGACAAATTGACAGGCTCTCTGATAACTGACTGACAATATCTTACCTTGTGACTGTAATATACAAGTTGCCCGACCAGACAAAAGGTTTACAGTCACCCGCTGTAAATACACAGTGGAACAAATTCAAGAGTCAAAGCATGAATGAAAGAATGACAGTGTAAATAAATGAATGAACTCAGTAACCTACAGAAGAATTGGGAAAGCAGCTGATAAAACTGCTTAATATTTTCCAAGAAATCACATAGAGAACTGGATGAGAGGTATGGTCATGTGATGGGTTAAGGGATGTCTGTGGTGGAAGAATAAACAACTAATGGTCGTCTAAGACAGGGGTTTTCAACCAGGGGTCCGTACTGCACATATTTAAGTGTTATAGGCAGAATACCTGTGCAGGGGGAGGGGGCGTGGCGGCTAGCTATGTACCCTGATAATCTCCATATTTAAGTGTTAAAGGCAGAATATCTGTGCAGGGGGAGGGGGCGTGGCGGCGGTGGTTACAAACATGCACGCGCGTGCAGGCACATCAGTGGGCCTCAAATTACTTTCTAGTCAGAATGGTTGTCCCTGGGACAAAACCAGTTAAAAACCCCTGGTCTAAGATATTACTGTATTACTTTGATTTGATCATCACAGAGATCAAAGGAAATAAGGGTACATAAGGGGTTTTGAGCAGTGGTGACTCGTGAAAAAATTCTCAGGGGGCAATTTTTGGGATAATGACAAAGGCGACCCATTCGGTAAGTACATAAAGCAGGACAACTTTATCTTTTTGTTTTGAGCTGATTAACTCATCCAGCAATATCTTTTTGTTCACCAGATGGCAGCACACAACAGAAAGATTTCCCCTCGAGCTACACAAGTTACAGGTGGAAAGCTGAGGTGACTCCGTCCGCACTAAATTGTCACACTTCATTATTCACATTACCCAAATGTTGTATGAAGTAAAATAGCTAAACAGTAAACAGGACACATGCCATGTCCTGTAACAACATTAAGAAGGGGGCAACATGTAAGTGAAAACCAACCATATTTATTGACTAATCTTTACAAAAGCAAAATAAGTTATGGCATAAAAAAATAACTCTGTGTAAGTGCAAGTAGCATGCATGGAGTGAACAATCTCAAAGACAGCCTGTATCCCTCATCCAGTTGAGTGGCAATGTTCACCCATCCAAAATTATAGAATTTCAGACAGTGGTCCATGTGTAGCTTCGCCTGCTCATGTTTCTTTACCTTTTCGGACAGATGGTGCATGTCCTTAACTCCTGTTAAATGCAGTGATGTCTGTAATGGTGTCTTTCGAGTGGGAAAGTAGGCAGAGATAGCAATAGACTGCATTAGCCACTTTACAGCCTGCTAGCCACGATTTTCTTTGGTACCTATTCTTTGAAAATCCTCGGGTGTAGGATTCCCCCTTTTTTGTAACGACCTGTTTAATTGATATATTTGGTCTAGGAGGTCCTAATAATTTTGTTGCCGACCGAAAGGAGTTTCTTTCACAGAAAGAACTGCGATGTTGTACTGAGCACCAGCCATCTCGACAGAATATGATATTGATTTGTTCTTCTCACACCGGATAATTTTGCCGTTAAAACATCTGGAGGCAAAGCAGTGGTGTTACAGAGTTAGTCCCTGTGTTTGAGCATGTATAAGTCTACTACTACAGATAAAATGTGAGTTAACATATTTCTCCTAGATGCATTTATCAGGTTCGTATAACAGCCCAGAACACATTTGAAACTATGTCACTGGTAGTCCCAAACCAGACCTTGGCGCTACAATATTATAAACCACCTTTCAATTCCAGATGAAATTGAGATTTCAATGACATAGCCTACTTGAAGAATTAAGAAATGGGCTAAGAAGTGACGTTCTTGAGCCTAGGATTATTGGCAATAGAGATGTTGCTAGTATTTAGCTAGCTTACAAAACATGGCTAATAAAACGAACTGCAATTAGCTCATACAGTATACTAACAATGTTGGTAAAGTTAACACATATTTTATGTAGTATAGTCAACACAAACAAGAAAAGAACTCTAAATAAAGGAACATGTTCTTTGTTGTAAAATAGCTAGCTCTCCAGATGTTGCGAGTGACAAAGTAGCCTAACTTGCTATTGTAATAAACATAGCCTGCAGATTGTCAAATTTGTCAACCTAGAATAACAATAGCTGTCTTCGAATACAGCAGCTAGCCAAAAAAACAATTCGAGACGGTAACTTGACATTCTCTCTTGATTTGGCTTTCATTCTTTGCAGTTTTCAACTCCAGGTCGTAGAAATGGGCGGGTTATCCTTGAGTATGATTTTTAATTTTTGAAACTAATAAAAAGGAAAACCTAACTTTGGTGTTCAACAGCAAGTATGCATGATATTTATGATGATTTATGAATATGCGAAGCGAATTCATAGCATTGATTCACTGTTGGTTCTGCTTTTTATTACAGTATTTCATAAATTAGTGGAAATCCTTGCAAGACTATGTCAGTATGGTTTTAAATTCCCCCATAATATTAAGCACGTAGGCCCGTACGTACGTAAGCACGTTCATTAACCAGTAACCACAAAATGACCATAGATGATGACATCTATTGTTACCTGGCAATGTTAGAATTTTTGCATTATGTCGTCACTCTAAAACGTCAGTGAGAAAGTTTAGTTCATTCTGGAGCAACCTGCTGTCCAGACAACTTGTTTAACATTCATTAGAAATCACATATTTTAAGATTTAAATATTGATCAGACATACCAACTTTTACACTTAACGTTTCGTTTTAGCACTCCTCCAGAGCGGTTATACTCAGAATGGAGGAATTGGCTGGAAGTAGGTTAAAATACATCTTTATTTTTCAAGCTAGTTTTATTCATCTTAAAAAATGAATTGAAACCCTAGGTCTAGAACTAGGTTGACCATTAGCCATTATCTTCTATGTCTACATATGTTATCCTATAATGTATCATATTTTTGCTTTCAGGTGAGCCACATGGCACACTTCCACTAAAGCCGCCCTTATGGGAAAGCCTTGGAGATGCCAATAGCAAGAGCCAGTCTACAGCACAGAAGGTAAGAATATTCAATAAGTACTAATGAAAGGCCAAAACTTATGAGATATGAGATAAAATATTATGCTTGAATCTACTACCTCTTCCCTAGATTTGCCATGAAATAAGTTGATAATGAGATGCTGAAGGAGTTAAACACATTGTTTGCACAAAACAAGAGCAGAATCTTAAGGCTTTTTTTAAATTATAATCAGTGTCTCACAATCAGTGTCTCAATTTACATAAGGAAGTGTGCAAACTACCTAACCTCCTTACATGGCAGAAACAGAAGAGTGCAAATTATGTTTGTGGAATACAATTTGAGCAGATGACACAAGGACTTTGAGCAGCACTGTCCAGTTAATGAAGTTTCACAGAACACTCCAAAATGCGAGTTCTTGTGTGTTCATGTGGCATTACAGAAAAGCCTGTTGCCTAACTTCCACAACCTTTCTCCTCAGGGAAATGAAGTCGCTATTGGCTCTTATACCAGTTTTGAAGATGACCTATTGCACTTGACCATGCTGCAGAAGATGTTAGCTTTTGATGAGTCGCAAGCCCTCCATTTGAGCACTGTACTCGAGCTGCAAGAAAAAGCTCAGAGGATGAGAACAGAGGCCCAACTCTGTCAGCTCGCCAGGAAGAAAAGGTTGGTGGTGGTGGTTTATTCATCAATAATATGTATGAGCTAATATGTATGTACAGTATTACTGCTGTAGGTAAAAACTAGGATAACAAATGAATTGCCAATTTGTGTGAGGATTCACAACGAATTCCCTTTTTTTCTTCTTCAGACCGAAGCTTAAAATAGTGGATTTTTAAAATCACAGAATTAAGGGTGAACCAGGTTTCTTTTCTCTCTATTTGGGTCCAGATTTGTACTTTTTTGCGGTTGCAGATTATAGCGTTCTAACTCAATGCTGGACCGATTTCAATCGTTATTGGTGTAAGACCCTAACCATCAAGAATGGGTGTCCAGGGAGGTGAGGGGGGTAGAATGCTATGCACCACTGTGCGGTATTTGTAGTTCTACGTGGTCCTGCTGGTAACTGTTCCCCCCTTCACTGGCAGATATCATGAGGAAAGTGGAGCAGATGAAGGAGTCATCCAAATGCAGATGGATCACCTCACACTCGAGTTCAAGAAGAACCAGGTGCACCTTGTATATCTAAACTAAATCATGTTAACTACAATTGTAAAAATTGTCATTGTAAATGACTGATAATGTTTGAAAGATGATATTGTAAAGATCCTTCTGTCTCTATATGTGAACTACTAGTATGGAGCTGATAGAAATTCTGTCTTTGTCATGGAAATGGTTTTTATTGAGATATTGATTGTGAATCTGTTTTATCTTTAGAATGTATTTCAAAGCTATCAGAAATTCCTCAAGTCAGCCACAAGTACAAGCCAATGGCTCACCCAGATGGTTCAGCGCATAGAGACGACTATGAGCTCTGCATCCCGCCTGCAGGAGGAAATGAAATCTCAGGGAGAGGTGATGTTTTTTTTTCAGAAACCAGCCAGCACTGCTGCTCTAATTACCTGTAAAATCCTCGTAAATGTATGTTCTACCTAAAACTCTCTTTCAGGAAGCAGTTTCATGTAGCCCTCTTATTCTGGGTTCACATTTGAATGAGACTAAAGATGATACTGAGAGGTACTGTTACTCTTTTTTTTACTTTGTAAATCTTGCATAAGCCTGTTACACAAAATACATAGCTCTCTCCTAAGTTATCATTTATAATATTGCCATGATTACGTCCAGGTATGGCCTCAAGGACCTGGTTAAAGGCAGTGGGTCTCATTTGGGAAGAGGAAGAGTAGTGGATCAACCTAATCAGAAGGTAGACCTCGCTTTGGACAAGTGTAAGGCCAAGGAGGTGCCGCTCTGTTATGAGTGCATCCTGAGAACATCCCAGGCATCACCAGGTATGGTGTTACTTTTGTGAATCAACGTACTTGGCCTATTTGATTTCATTTATATAGCCCCAAAACAATACAATTGTGTCAAGGCGCTTTACAGAGCCCAGTGCCTGGACCCCCTTAGAGCAAGCACAATGGCAACAAGGGCAAAGATGGAAGGAAACTTCTAAATTAACAGGGGGGGGGGGGGGGGGGGGGGCATCTACTTGAGGTTGGGCTGGAGGAGATAGGAAGTGGGGGATATGAGGGGAGGGTTATGTGGCAGAAGGGGAAGGTAAACAACAAGAGGTAGCTCTAAGCTATAAGATAAAAGCATCTCTTTGTGCTGGTCGGCAAACAGAAGTACAGTCATGTCATTTGAATACATATGTTTGTCATAGGAATGTTTTCACTGGAGGGCAGTGGCACAGAAAGGTGCACAAACATCAATGGTGATCATGTCACAAGATTCAGAGATGCTGCTGTGCAGGTTTGTGAGGTTAATAGACCATTTCTATATTGCTGAAAAATGGGGGGGGGGGGGGGGGGCATTTTAATTTGTTTTCTGACAAAATGTTGGTGTGTCGTGGCAGCTACATTGTATATAAGTACTGTATCACTTTTCAATTTGACCACATTCATTCTCTCTTCATCAGACTGATCAGGACATCAAACAATATGCAGAGGAAAAAATTGGAGGGAATGTGGCAAATGTGTCCCTTCTGCTTTCACCTGATGCCCAACTGCTCCTTCTGCTTTCCCTTGATACCCAACTGCTCCTTCTGCCTTCACCTGATACCCAACTGCCCCTAGCAGCCATACTGGTGAGTATGCACTTTCCATAGCTGTATTTTATGTGCAAATCACTTAACGGTAAATCATCTTCTAAGAGAGATATGTCACTGTGATGCTGATGTTTTGCCTATGCATGTGAGGTGCCTATATGTCATCGTATTATTCACGGATTGTTTTCTCACTTCATAGCCAAACCATCATCATACTACAGGCGATGGCACTTCTGATGAAAGTGAAGATGTGCTTGAGCATCTTGAGAGTGTTGGCAATGGCACCAAAGTTGCGATGATGGACGCAAGGGCACTGATGGAGACGGCTGTGTCCACAGTGCTGTTAACTGATGCCAACCTGTCCTCTGAAGTCCTACTGGTAAGAATCACCTTTTGGCAACCATTTGAGATGTGAAGTGCCTGAGTTCGTTTGTTTAAATGTGTGACAAATATTTTTGGGGAAAGTTTTGGTAACCTAACAAAAAGATTCTAGTCATATTCTTATGTATTTGGGTCGGCAGAATGAACATTTAGGAACCAAAAGTAATACAATTTAAGGAACCTTCGTGAAATTAGGAAAATTCCTTTCTTCTTTGCTGGGATCATAATGATTGTCTACAGCAAAATACGGCCATTTTTTGAAAATAAACATGTAGGGTGATTTGCTGCCTCCACTTTTCCATCTTAAATGGCTTTCCTTCCTAACCTAATTAAGCCAAACCATGAGGTGGCTGTTGGTCATAATGAATGCCCTGATGATGGTCCTGAGCTACTGAAGTTCCCAGGTGCTCAGAAGAGAGAGGGAGAATTGACACCAAAGGCTGTACAGCTTTTCAATGCCTCTGAAATGCTCAGCCCTACTCCAGCAACAGTAAGATGGCCACTTACTTAGAATGGCAAAAGCCGAAATGTACTTTTCAATGTACGTAATTATTTGATGAAATAATGGTTGTTTATTGTTCAATCAACAGGTCACTAATCTACGCATTAAAACAACTGCAAAGGTGAATGGCACTGAGGTGAGAGTGGGAGAATTGACGCCAAAGGCTGTACAGCTTTTCTCTGCTACTGAAATGCTCACCCCTACTCCAGCAACAGTAAGATGGCCACTTACTTAGAATGGCGAAAGCCAAAATGTGAAATGGATCGCTAAGCAGCAAAGGAATTAACTGAATTATTTGATGAAATAATGATTGTTTATGTTTCATTCATCAGGTCACTAATCCGGGCATTAAAACAACTGCAAAGGTGAATGGCCCTGAGGTGAAAGTGAAACACATGCAGACTTCACAGCCACTTCCTAGCTTTGAGAAACTCCAAAATGGAGTATCAGAAGTGCAGTTTAAGCATGGAAACATCAAGCTATATCATCAGAATATAGACACAGTTGAAAGTGAGGACCTTTTCAAGAACTGTGAGAGTGCTTCCCCTGACAGCAGATTTCAAATGATTGAGAAAGGGATGTTACCTGAAGGTCAACTGTATCCAACAGCCATACCGGTAAAATTGTTGTTCCTGCAGCTATCATTTTATATACTTATAAAAAAAAGCCACAATAGCTTATAATTCACTCACTCATTACTGTTTTGTTACAGATTGAATGCAACTCCTATAATTCCACAATTAAGGGTTCATATAGTTTAATTGTTTGTTTTGGTAATAAAAAAAACAAAGCCTACGAAATAACCTATGATAACCTATGCACCAGATATACATATCTTCAAAATGTATAATGACTGATGTGATCATTGTTACAACACACTTTGCAGATACATGATAACCTAATTAAGCCAAACCATGAGGTGGCTGTTGGTCATAATGAATGCCCTGATGATGGTCCTGAGCTACTGAAGTTCCCAGGTGCTCGGAAGAGAGTGGGAGAATTGATGCCAAAGGCTGTACAGCTTTTCTCTGCTACTGAAATGTTCACCCCTACTCCAGCAACAGTAAGATGGCCACTTACTTAGAATGGCAAAAGCCAAAATGTAATTATCAATGTACTTAATTATTTGATGAAATAATGGTTGTCTATTGTTCAATCAACAGGTCACTAATCTGGGCATTAAAACAACTGTAAAGGTGAATGGCACTGAGGTGAAAGTGAATCACATGCAGACTTCACAGACACTACCTGAAAGTCAGCTGTATCCACCAGCCATACCGGTAAAATTGTTGTTCCTGCAGCTATCATTTTTATTTACTTTTTTAAAAAAAAGCTACAATAGCTAACTATTCACTCACTCATTACGGTGTCTTTTGAGATTTTATGCAACTCCTATAATTTCACAATTAGGGGTTCATGTAGATTATTTGTTTGTGTTGGTAATTAAAAACCAAAAACTACTAAATGACCTACGATACCTATGATAACCAATGAACCAGATATACATATCTTAAAAATGTATAATGACTGATGTGATCATTGTAACAACACATTTTGCAGATACATTATAACCTAATTAAGCCAAACCATGAGGTGGCTGTTGGTCATAATGAATGTCCTAATGATGGTCCTGAGCTACTGAAGTTCCCAGGTGCTCAGAAGAGAGTGGGAGAATTGATGCCAAAGGCTGTACAGCTTTTCTCTGCTTCTGAAATGTTCACCTCTACTCCAGCAACAGTAAGATGGCCACTTACTTAGAACGGCGAAAGCCATAATGTGAAATGGATCGCTAAGCAGCAAAGGAATGAACTGAATTATTTGATGAAATAATGATTGTTTATTGTTCATTCATCAGGTCAGTAATCCGGGCATTAAAACAACTGCAAAGGTGAATGGCCCTGAGGTGAAAGTGAAACACATGCAGACTTCACAGCCACTTCCTAGCTTTGAGAAACTCCAAAATGGAGTATCAGAAGTGCAGTTTAAGCATGGAAACATCAAGCTATACCATCAGAATATAGACACAGTTGAAAGTGAGGACCTTTTCAAGAACTGTGAGAGTGCTTCACCTGACAGCAGATTTCAGATTATTGAGAAAGGGGTGTTACCTGAAGGTCAACTGTATCCACCAGCCATACCGGTAAAATTGTTGTTCCTGCAGCTATCATTTTATTTACTTTTTTTAAAGGATTTAAGGGTTCATATAGATTATTTGCTAGTATTGGTAATTGAAAACCAAAGCCTACGGAATTACCTATGATAACCTATGAACCAGATACATGTCTGAAAAATGTCCTTTTATGTATTTTATTGAAATATACTAAAAATATATACCAAACATAGAGGTACATTTTGAAATGTTAAGTTGTAAGTCTCATAGAGGATATCTGGTCACCCTGGGCTCCACTGACAGCTCAGCTGGATATAATATTGCTCTCAGTCTGCCCAAATTATAAAATGAGACTCACCCCATAGACCTGATTTAACTTCTAACTTCTGTTTGGCATAATAGGCTTCACTTGATGAAGCAGTGTTTAATTAACCATCTGTTTTTTAATCCTTTTTCTCCCCTTTTCCACTAGATCTTTACCCAGACAATTGTGTCAGGGATTCCAAATATTAAGGGCATTAAAACTTCTCTGCTATCTCCTAAAGTAAGTAAAACTCAGAAAAACTCTCAACCGCAGTTTGTTGACAGCTGCTCTAAATCTTTGGTGAGAGACACTAAATATCTGATTTGGTCACAACTTTGTTTTTGAAATATGTTGATGTTGACAAACAGCTTGCATCTGAGTAACAAGGCCTTTAATTCCAACACATCTTAGATCAGTGCTAAACAGGAGGAGTCTCAAGGAACGACTAGACGGACACTAGAAGAGCAGAATGTAGCGTCCAAACAACAGAAACAGCAAGGGCATGAAGAGACTGTAAAAGTGCCTCATCTTGAAGGGCCAAAGCAGCAAAAGGTTCCTCATCTTGAAACACCAAAGCAACAAAACGTGTCTCATCCTAAAGTGGAAAAGCAACAAGGGCATGAAGTGATTATGAAAGTGCCTCTTCTTGAAGTGCAAAAGCTGGTTTACTCTGTGGTCAAGGAGCTATGGGAGATATATGACCTTGGAGAAGGCCTGAAGGTTTTATCGGGAATGCCACTGCCACGTCCATCTCAACTCTTTCTGCAAACCTTAACTTGTGCACAACACATGGAGCCACGCACCAGGCACAGCTACTGCAAGGTTAGGCCACTAGGTCTACTGTAGAAAAGGGTGAAAATATAGCTAAAACTGAAGTGATTAAGACAGTTTTTTAGACAAAAAATTACAATCAATTAATAAATAGGTTACAATCAATTACAAAATAATATCACTTAAACATTTACACATTTTTTTTTCTTGTGTGTGAAGCATATATTTGAACTCTGCTGGGAGATCCTTCAGGATATGTATACCAAAGATGGGTCTGGTTGGTCAGACCGTCGGCCTGAGGAATCCTTTCGCGACCTCTCCAAGATTCAGGTAAAATGGCATGAATGGCTGAATGACTGATGCTTTTCAGCACAGCCAGCATTGCATTTTCCACGGTTCCACCAATGCCAGATTTAATTGGTATTGGTCAGTCAGGACAACTGAAACATGAATCATTTTATAAAGGACATTATATTACAGTTGTATTAAACACTTAGATACACATACCTTAAACTGTCAGTCCACCTTCATGTGACTCAATGAAGGGGGGGTGGAACACAGTGGTAGCAGGTGGTTTTACCTCATTAATTTTTTTTGTGAAGTTTTAATAATTCATTTACAATAAAGGTCTTGTGTCTTTTTCTAGGCGTACGTAACCAAGAAGATCTTTAGACTGTTGGAAATGCAAAATACTATTAATGAGGCTGAAAAGAAATACGGTGGAAGTAGCCAATATCACGTTGAGAATGAATTATTGAATGAGCAGCAGAACGTGCCTTATCTTGAAACACCAAGGCGAAAAAACGTGAAAAAACGACAAGTGCATAAAGAGGCTGTGAAGGAGACTGTGAAAGACCCTCGTCTTCAACTGCAAGAGCTGGTTTACACTGTGGTCAAGGAGCTATGGGAGAAATATAACCTTAGAGAAGGATCGAAGGTTTTATCGCGGATACCTACACCGAGTCCATCTATATTCTTCATGCAAACCTTAACTTGTGCGCATCACATCAAGCCAAGCCGCAGGCACAGCTACTGCAAGGTTCGGCCACTAGGTGTACTGTATAAAAGGGTGAAAATATGGCTAAAACTAAAGTGATTAAGTCAGTTTTCTAGACAACATAAGCCATTTGCAGAAATAATACCACTTCAACATTAGCACTATTTTTTTGTATTCTGTGTGAAGTTTATATTTAAAAGCTGCTGGGAGATCCTTCAGGGCCCCTATCTCAAAAAGCCCAGTGCAGCACCTGCTCGGACAGATTCACGGCTTGAGGAAGATTTCAAATCCTTTAGTGACCTCTCCAAGATTCAGGTAAAATTTCACAAATGGCTGAATGATTGATGCTTTTCAGCACAACCAGCATTGCATTTGCCACGGTCCCACCGATGCCAGATTTAAGTATTGTTCAGTCAGGACAACTGAAACATAAATAACTCTTATAAAAGAAAATTATATCACAGTTATATGAAATTATTTAACCCTTAGATACATATACCTTAAACTGTCAGTCCATCTTTATGTGACTCAATGAAGTAGCAGGTGGTTTTACCTCTTTCATTTTTTTTGTGTGAAGTTATAATAATTAATTTACAATAAAGGTCTAATGTCTTTATCTAGGAGTACGTCAGCAATACATTCTTAAGACTGTGTGGAATGAATCCGGAAAACACAATGGAAGTACCATGTTGAGAATGAACTAGAGCTTTACCCCAATCTTCGTAAGTACGGTGCACAGGATTCATTCATCTCTGCAACTTTTCTCTCAGAAAAAGGGGGGAGTTGGAGGGATTGCTGGGGATGATTTCAGAATGTATCATAAAGACTGAATATGTGTGTATGTACATAGGTAGAAACAATAGCGTACAATATATTATCATATCTAATATTATGTTTCTAATTATAAGTAATTATAATAAAGATACTCACAATTGGAGGGAGCTCAATATATCCATATCAAGCTAATTCACATAATTATGATTTCAGTGCTGGAGAAAAAAAATATGAAGTGAAGATAAAGTTGGCAGATGAAGTCCTTGAGTACATGGGACACTTTTATGACCTTGAATATTTTTTTGTGAAATGAAGAAAAGATTGGAAAATGGCTGCCCTCAGTCCCATCTTCATCTCCCTCATCACTTCCCATCTCAACCGATCCCCTCCTGCAATGCATTCATAAAAATAATAAAAAATAATAAACCATTATAGGGTGGTGTGTTTTTCCTAAATACTAAACCATGTGTACATAACCACAAAAATGACTTTTATAGGCTATAATGGTGTAACATAACATACATGTGACAAGTACTGTACATCAAAAAAAAATATTCTCTAGCACAGCATTCAGAGTTTTGGGAAACAAGTGCAACTTAAATATGAATACAATTTCAAACTTCCCTTCAGCAGTGTTTGTCTGTTTCCCAAGTAGGTCCTGAAAGGTTAGTAAAGTAATGCAGGGCAGCTGTTTCACGTAAATCAAATTCTTTGTTCCTGAAAGATATGTTCTGGTTCTCGTCAAACTGGCAGTACTGTTTGAGTTAACCTCTAAACCAATGCCACTCTTGCAAGCTGGCAAAGGGCAAAGATCACATTTCTGTTTCAATACAGTATTGCTACTAGCCTGGATACCAGCCTGAACTGAACCGCCCACACATTTTTTGGTCTGGGAGATTCAGTCTGGAATTGAGCTAGTTGGGAGAGATTAAACGTCTCACATATTAAATTAAAAAGGTTCTTAACTAATTGAAATGGTCTATTTACAGATACAAAACCATCATTATTAAACTGAATAACACTAACACTGCCTGTTGAATTGCTCTGTGTGTGGCAAGTAAACCACTTTACAAAGAATGTACAATACCCTTGCAGGCAGTGGCGTCGTAGGGGGGGGATAAAGGGGACTGAGTTACCAGGGCCCTCTGTGGGGGAGGGTCCTTGAGGAGTGTGGAATTTTATTTTTCCTTTAAATATTAATATCATTTAAAGGTCCAAATTTTCTTGCTAACTAATATAATTTTAATGTTTTGGGTAAATAAATTGGTTGAATGATGGATTGAATTGTGTGTCCTAGTCTACATATAATGTCTGGAGACCCTCACCCCCCCGGCTCACGCACAAAATGGTTTAGTCCGCCTTCAGTGTGCTTTTTACCTATAGGCGCATTTGACGAATGTTAACGTTCATTCGACTGAGGCAACGGTGCGCATTGAAGATGTCCAAGAATGTTAAATCCGGGTTTCAGAAAAGAAAAGAAAGGCAGGCAAGAGAGAGAAAAAGAGACGAGGGAAAGCAACTACTAACAGACTTCTTTCGTAAGAAAGGTGAGCCCGAATGTGAAAGCAAACACCCTACATTAAATGAACTCATGATGTGGTAATAAAACGAATCAATACCACCGCGATTGTCATTGCTAAAAACGGCATAACACAAAATTAGAAATAACATGCCCTATCTGTAATCTGAGGTAAACTCTAAATACATGTTTGTTTGCATAGCCTTCCACAGTTGCAGAGTGTGTTGCACGCACATCCAATCCAGGTGCAGGGTAAAAAGAGATCCGTAAAAATGAAAGAATACCCACACTGTTGCTGCTGACACCTGACGAACACCTGACGAAGACCAACAATGGTCGAAACGTTGTGCCAATAAAATACACGGGAGCTGCAGCAACAGTGTGCGGGTATTCTTTCATTTTTATGCATAGCCTACCACACCATTGCAATAGTAGGTCTATACTAATTAGAACATTTGGCTAAATTAATATTTGTTAGGCCATAACATAATTAGGCTAATAGCCTTATTAAGTAGGGCTAGTCTAGGCTCAATAAGTTCATAAGGTTAGGCTGTCAAATTAGTTGGCTAGCAAAGTTAACTTGTGAAACATGGCACTCAGTTTAAGAAGCAGCTAGTGACCCCTCATCCTCTGACACTGTGGTCTTGAGGCAAGGTGAGCAGTTTAAAATGAAAGTACATAATTTTAGCTATTTATACTGTAGGCTTAATGTGTTTAGCAAAAAGCAACACAGGCTGTTCCATCCAAAGGTGACTTTTTTTTGTTGCAATCAGGGTGTGAAGGGGATTTTAAGCAATATAGTAAAAAGTGTTCCAGGAAAACATCCCATACTCTACCTTTAAACATGTTCAGTCACACAAATTAGGCTACATTGGAATTGCCTGTTACAGTAATATCTATCAGATGCTTCATGCTTGTAGAGGGTTCTGTCCAGGAAGATGGAGAAAATGTGGTAGAGGATGACACAAGTGAAGGAAGTGATAGCAGAGAAGATTCTGAGAAAAGTGAAAGGGATGAAGAGAGGTCAGAAAGTAGTCAGAGCAGCGCCAGGGAGTGTATGCCAGAAGATCCAGCACTATGGACAGAGAAATGAACTAATGAAGAGAGAGACACAATTGTTCACAGACTGGCAAGCAACATAAAAACAAATAAAATTACAGCAAAAGACAAGGAAGGGAAGCCATTTCCTAACTACCTTCAATTTGCAAAGTTTCACCGTCAGGGGGGAGGGGGCGTGGCACTCTTTTTTTTGGGGGGGGGGGGGGGGGGGGGGGGGCCCTATGAACCTACTGTGCATAGGGCCCAGAATCTGGTGCTACGCCCCTGCTTGCAGGGACAGGGTTAAACAAGGAATGGGCGGGTCTTAGATCAGAAGTGGGTGTGGCTTAACCAGGAGTTGTTTTATTTTTACAATTTCATTTAAAACATAGAAAATGGATTGATTGAGTTGGAAGTTGGTATTTTAAGCCTGATATTGGTATGGTTTGACCACAATTTGCTACTTGCTATATTTTGTCAATTATAAAATTAGGGAACAGCCTCAGATTTTTACGGAGCCCCTAAAGGGACATGAAAAAAAAAAAAGTTTCAGGTGCGCACCTGAAAGTTTTGCGTGCGCGCCAGAAAGTTTCAGGTGAGCACACAAAACTTTTCTGGTGCGCACCTGAAACTTTTCAGGTGAGCACGCGAAACTTTCAGGTGAGCACATGAAACTTGCAGGTGCGCACCTGAAACTTCCATAGACACTGGAGCTGAATCTGCGTGCGACTGCCTCGGGCAATATGACCGTCCACTTTCCTAAAAGGCCGGAATATACCAAATAATGTAATCAACCAATTAAAAGACGATAAGGTAAATATAAATGTACATTTTAGATATGGATATAGATGTAACAAAGGGCGACTTTAGTTTAGTCATATTGCTTGCCTCCAAACCAGCACGCAGCACTGCCGCGAACTGTGGACATTTTCTGGAGAGAGCTGCCGTTAAGTGACTGTGTTTAATTGTTTGTTAGAGTCCAAGCGTGTTTGGTGTGTATTTTCAACCTTGTGTGCGTTCAGTAACAAGTGAGTAACTGTGTTATGTTTGTGTAGTGTTTTGAAGTAATTCAGAAACTTTGTAAGCGTGAGGCACGCGATTCGCGGGGGCTTTTTTACCGCGATTGAAATGATCATGGGTTAATTGTTGACCTGGCCACTTAGAGATGTTAGGGTACATTTCCTTCTGAATGTGAATGTGAAGTAGTGCCTTTATTATCACTGTATATACCTACGTGAAAGGTGTACCGAATGATGCTGTACTCACTTGTCAAATATGCAACAGTAGTGCTAATATTAATGTGCATTGCATTGATATGCTATGTTCAGCTAAGCTAAGTTCCTATTGTAACATGCTGCAGACATGTGTAGGCTTGTGCTCATGTCCATGTGGTAGCTCCTGCTAATTGTACAGGTGCATCTCAATAAATTAGAATATCATCAAAAAGTTGTTTTATTTCAGTAATTCTATTCAAAAAGTAAAACTCATATATTATGTAGATTAATTTCACACAGACTGATATATTTCAAGTGTTTCTTTCTTTTAATTTTGATGATTATAACTGACAGCTAATGAAAACCAAAATTCAGTATCTCAGAAAATTTGAATATTACCTAAGACCAATCGAAACACAGAAATGTTGGACTACTGAAAAGTATTAACATGTACAGCACTCAATAGGCCTACTTGGTCGGGGCTCCTTTTACATGAATTTGTGCAGCAATGCAGCTTGGCTTGGAGGCGATCAGTCTCTGGCACTGCTGAGGTGTTATGGAAGCCCAAGTTGCACTGATAGTGGCCTTCAGATTGTTTGCATTGTTGAGTCTGGTGTCTCGCATCTTCCTCTTCACAATACCCCATAGATTCTCTATGGGGTTTAGGACAGGCGTCAATCAAGCACAGGGATACCATGGTCCTAAAACCAGGTACTGGCGCCTGTTCAGTAAAAAAAAAACAGCCCCGACCAAGTATTGAGTGCTGTACATGTTCATACTTTTCAATAGTCCAACATATCTGTTTTTGATTGGTCTTCGGTAATATTCAAGTTTTTTGAGATACTGAATTTGCGGTTTTCATTAGCTGTCGAATTACTGAAATAAATCAACTTTTTGATGATATTCTAATTTATTAAGATGCTCCTGTATTTAGCACATGGATAATGTTTGCCTATCTTTTCATTCTCTCCTGCAGAATCACACACACACACCTACCACACATATATATCCTCTGACACAAATCCACACACACACACACACACACACACACACATTATCACACTCTCACACAGGGAATATACTCTTTATTGGTGTTACCCATCTGCTTGGAATAAATCTCCTAAAAAAAACATCTTTGGTGTGAGCATTCTGATCAATGCCCCTAGACGGCCACATCCCTTTATATTGAACTCAAGTTTACTAGTTAATGTTCACCAGAACAATATAAATACATGTATTGTACAGCATTCCTAGTTCTCTCTACCTTGTTTGCTATTTGAAACGTTTTTAATGCTTGCCTGTCTTTTTACAGATCGATATCAACGTCATCGGTGTTATGACAGACGATGAATTGGGACAATATTTTACAAGATATGGGGACCGACTTGCAATTAAAGCATTTTGCAGTCAGAAAGCTGTAACAAATCAAAACCGAGCAGGAACAGAGACAGTGAGGTCTGCTCTCGTGCGAAACCTGAGACACAGGTTAGAGGAAGGACGGAAAAACTCTGCTGGCAAAATCAGCACTGAACGCGGTGCTGGCAATTCATTTGCCATCAAAGTCACCCGGCGGGTTGAGATTGGATGGCTCAACTTTGAGAGTGGCACTTACCACCAAATCCGGACCAGAAATGGAGGTGGAACACGGCATCTATCTGTCCATAAGTCAGTAACTATGGGTGACCTGCTGCAGACAGGCAAAGACCTTTTTTTCCCAAATGGTCATTCGTCCAAAGGACCGGTGGAAGACTTTGACTTTGACATTCGTGATTATAGTCACGTCATAGTATCCCCAGAAGTAACAGTGGGCGAGCTATACGACCAGACTAAATTAAGAATGTTACGGGTTTACGCAAGCTCCAAGGTGAAAGATGTAACACTCATCTCGGACGAGTCATAGGACTCCGAGCCCACTGAGAGGCCAAACAAGGTAATTTTTTATTTGTCTTTCAATTTTTGTTTTGACACATTTGTGATAGGCCTGTCATTTGGAGATTGTGGACTAGCATGCAGGTCTAAATTGATCCATAAAGTCTGTCTTGAAATAATTTAACTGTAAATCTGGAAACTGCACCAACTGACCTGTATAGATGTAGGGAGAACTGAATATTAATAAATAAATAATTAATATCATCAAATCCTGGCCGATCTTGTTAATGAAGCTATGTCAGTCAGCACCGTGAATGCATTAAGGCACACATCAGCATGTTTCTCAGTTTGGAGGAATGTATCAGCTGCCCTGTGATGCTGCAGCTGCTCCAGCTGTGGACTGCAAACAGAATAAATAGGATGAAGTTACTGAAGGGGCAGTTGATATAGCACAACGTATTCAATGGGAAGCATCAAGCCCACTGTTTCAAAATGAAACCATTCATTTATTAAAATATCATGAGGTATCAAAACCAAAAGATCATAACAGAACATGGACATGTCTAAAATGCTCTCTGGTAATTTTGTGGAGCAGTAGTACTCTCCTAATTTCCTCATATACCAAAAAGCTGCAAAAATAAGGTAATAATTATATGATTGTTTGTTTGTTTTTCATATCTACAGCGAACCAAACCAGTCATTGAATCAAGACCAAGACCAGCAACTCCCGAGATGAGTGACACAGAGTTGCTGTATCAACTATCTTCTGATGATCCTGACAGTCATACTCAGCAATCAACGAGCAGACATGGATCTGAAGCTGAGTATTTGATCCCTATTTCAAATCAAGACACAGACCAGATGTTAAGTGATGAGTTGGATTCCCCTCTTGCCTTTGCCATCGAAGCGTCTCTTGAGGACACTGAAGTACATTTTGGACCCAATTTTGGTGATGATTATGCTGATCAAGACTCCACCCTTCCCTGGAATCCAGATGACTTGGACCCTCAGCAGGTATATTAAAGGTCTAAGTTATAGTGCAGCAAAACATTTCTGCAATTACTGATTCTTTTTTTTCCTCAGTTATTCTGTCTACAAACGTACAAAAACATATTTTATCATCCAAAACTCAAGTTTTGAGAAAGTTTTCATCCAAACATTAAAAAACACGGATAGTCCATGCCATATCATATAAAACAGAAAAGCAACAAATCTAGACCCACAACATAATCAGCATTTTGCATGCTAATTCATATATTGATTGTCAAAGGTGTTGAGTCATGTTCTGCTCACAAATGGATTAATCAATCTATAATCACACCTGATTTCTTTCTTTCTTTCTTTCTTCTTATATTGCAGCACTCTACATTGAATGATGGGCCTGTATCATCAAGCAGTCTTCCAGCATCACAATACCCATCTGAAAAAGAACTACTTGTGAAATTGAGACGGGTAAACATAGTTGATGATGTCCTCGATGTCTTTATGGATCCAAAGGTACTGACTGCTCATTTAAAAATGGAATTCACAAATGAGAAAGCTGTGGACAGTGATGGGGTATCAAGAGAGGCATATTCCGCATTCTGGGAAAATTTCTTGGAACAGTGTGAGGGGGAAGATGAACGAGTACCCAGACTACAACCAAACTATTCTGAGAAGAAATGGGAAGCTCTTGGAAGAGTGTGGTTGAAAGGATACCTGGACCACAAAATCATACCAGTCAGACTGTCACCCGCTTTTGTTCTTGCCTGTTGTCAAGGACTTACTTCAGTGGATGACGAGCTGTTGATTTTGTCATTTGGCAGATTTCTTTCAGAGAACGAGCGTGCATCACTTGAAAAAGCACTGCAGGGCAACATTGATGAAACTGTTGAGGAGGACTTACTTGACGTTTTCTCAAGAATGGGCTCACACTGCATGCCCTCTAAAGACAGCTTACGGGCAGCCATTTTGACAATGGCCCACAAAGCTCTTCTTCAAGAGCCGAAGTTCATAATTGACTGTTTCCACAACATTATTCACAGTTATGTGCCAACACTCATAACCAAAGGCAGCATAATGGGACTTTATGAATCGAAGAGGCCAACTAACAAAAAAGTGGTCCAGATGATACAGCCATCACCTGAAAGCCTAAATCCACAAGAGCAGACAGCTCTTAACCACCTGCTGCGGTACGTGAGAAACATTGACCAAAGAAAGCTGGAGATCTTCTTGCGCTTCTGCACAGGATCCACTGTGCTTTGCAAAGACACAATTGAAGTAACTTTTAATAGATTGTGTGGATTAAGTCGCAGACCTGTAGCACACACATGTGGAGCAGTTCTTGAGTTACCGTGCACCTACAGCTCATACCCTGAGTTTCGTAAGGAGTTTGACAATGTCCTGTCTGGTGACTGCTTTACAATGGATATTGTATAGTGAATGTAAGGGACTTACACATGTCCCTCTTCTTCTGAGGTTGATCTACATTTAAAACATTGTATTGTTCATTCATATCTTAACCCAAAAAACATTGTGCTTCATTAACACATAACAGAGAGAGACAAACTGTTTTGACATTTTTGGTTTTGTTGGTTTACTGTTAAGACTTTGAAAATGTAGCTTAAGTCCAAACGACAGTTTAAATTCAATAATTTTGATGAGTCAGAAAGGCCTGCCCTCATACTTTATGTTAACATCCCTTTTTCAGCGTATATAATGTAGGGACCTTAAATGTCCCTCTTCTTCTGAGGTTGTTGTACCATTTGTCTGAAGCAAGCTGTTTATACAGATCTACAGTTAAAACATTTTATTGTTCATTCATATCTTAACTTTTCAGGCATATACAATGTTGATATTGTTAACATGTTCATGTTTTGTGCATTTGTTTATCTTATGCAATTGTTTATTTCAAAAAGGATGACACAGTAACATTTTAAATGGCTACTTATGGCTGGTGCCTCATACAGACAGTCACTGTTAACAGAATAGTGTTCAAAAAAGAGTATGTTTCTCTTTCATGTCTGTGCTTTGTTAGATCATTGTAATGGTCAGTGAATAAAGCATCAGATCACTTTAGTTACATGGCTACAAATGTGTTTCATTTCACATTAGAGAGCAGATCTTATCTCATTCCTCAAATGCAGGTACAAATCCACTGCTTGATATGCATCAGTTGGAAGATGAAGCTGTGACTCCACCATCAGAATGTTGCAGAGGTCATAGATATCTGTGTCACATGGCACAGCTGGTCGAAATGTGCAGTTACTGTGACACAACTGTACATCAGCTCTGTCCACTGGGGAAATGCAGTCATCACCTGAGTAGAGTTCTGGAAACATATACATAATTCGGGGTCGACCACTGGGTACCCTGTCATTCTTTGAAGGTCTGATGACATGTGAATCCCACACATGGATGGTCTCATCTAATTCGTCCTGGAAAAAATTGTAGATATATTAGAAAGTAGAAAATAACACGCAGTTTGTTGTTCTCGTGTCGGACAGATGACTTGAAATAAAAAAGTGTTTTTATGAAGTTACAAAAAATGTATAATAAATAAACAAAATGTCGAAGAGCAGAGATTTTGCCGTGTCAGCACCGTGGACAGCTCTGGACCTGACGTCTGGTGAAAAGGACCAGCAGACCGGTGCGCTTCCATGAACAAAAAGTTAAAGCCATTTTCGCTTCTATTATGAATGATTATTGTAGGACACCACATGGATGACAGTAATTAAGACTAGTGGACACAAAGAGACATATGAGTCCTTTACAGTATTCACACCCATTCAGTGTCTGCTACTTGGAGAATGTTTAAAAAGAATGTGGGCCACCATTGAAGATTAAGGTTTACCAACATTAGGATCTTACCTGATCAAAGTCAAAGTCAAAGTCAATTTATTTTGTCTCCCAGGGGAGAAATTTGTTTGGATCTGGGCAATAGCTGCATCACATCAGTACGAAACAACATACAACATACAACACACAATCAGTTCATCACATGGGCAAGTGCAAAATTGTTGTACATAGTATTGGCAAATCACAGATACGAAAACGATCAGTAAAAACTATTGGACAAACAGGCTCAAGAACTGTTGTACATAGTATTGTGCAAACAAGTATTCATGTGCAAAAAATAGCAATCTGTAAATTCCCACACTCCTGTGCAAATAGCAATCACACCAAACACTCAGCATTCATCCTGACCAAAACTGCTCCTCCATTCATACATCCATACCTGTGCAACAATAGCAATAGCAATCCAACCAGGCATACGATCAACATTAATTCTGGTCTCATTCATCCATCCTTGCATACTCTTCTACCAGGTCTTGTTCCCTGTGCATACAGTTATCCCTCCCCCCACTCCCCATATAGTCCTAGCTAGCTAGGGTTACATGGCTGTATGGTTGTTTATGCCTGATGTGTTTTCATTGTGTTAACATTCTTGTGCATATTGTTCTCCTCTTTTTTATATAGTGTGCATTGTAACGTGTATAATGATCTAGATATTTATTATTATTTATTTAATACTATTTATTTACCTACACTTTTTCATGTCACATGGTAAATCAGGTGACCCATCATGTGGGTATAATTAGAGGTTGTACTTTCCCCTATCTCAAGTCTAAAGAAGGGTCTTCGACCTGAAACGTTATTCGCTGATATAAAACATTATTGCTCTGGAGCTGTGGCTGGTGTGCAGACTTTTCCTTTTTCTCATGTTTTCACTCTTTAGTCTGGAGACATTGCGAATTTGGGATGTGCGTGCTTTTTGTTGTTTCTTACCTGAATGATACCCATGAAGCTGAACTGAATAAGACTTCTGTCCAAATATGTACCACCGAACAAACCACGGTCCTTCAGGTCAGTAAAGAGAGCGATGAAGAATTCCACTGATTCCCTTCTGAGGAAGCCCCACCAACTCTCTATGCGCTGATTAGCTGTGCTTGCCCCTTCGATGTAGCTGTCAATGCCAGAGGTGTCGTGAATGTTGCGTCGGAGAAAACGTTGAAAGTCTCTGACTTTAACATTCTCTGTTCCACGGTCACCTCTTACAATCCTTGGACAGCCACCGAATTTCTTTACTGCCACCATGTAGTAGCCTCCAATGATTTTTGGGTCACTGCTAGTAGAGAATGCATTCATCCAGATAATCTTTCGAGAAAAGCCATCAATACAGCCGTTAAGGACGGATGCAGGCACACCGCTCAGACGAACAGTCTGGTGAGACGCAGGAGAACCCTAGGCAGGAAGCACACCATAGTCCTAGAGATCTCTCAGTGCATGTAATCCCCCAAGAGCACACAAGGAGAACCTCCAATGCCGTCCCAGAGAGCCCACCCCAGCCAACGAAGGAAAGACTCAAGTGGCCTAAGATGTGTGAGACCAAAGAGTGGTCAACGCTCGATGAAGATCTGGACAAGGTGCTTGAAGCAGCTCAAGCAGGATCAGCAGAAAGAAAGGAGGATTCACTGACAGCCATCACCTATAGCTTGGCAAAAGAACGTTTTGGAACAGTGCCAAGGAGAGAGAACAAAGACAGACAGGGAAATCAGGAGAATAGAAGAGAAAGAAAGATCAAACAACTTAGGAAGGAGATTAAAACCCTGAAGAAACAATTCAAAGTAGCAAGCACGGAAGAGAAGGAAGGAATAAAAGAACTGACAGCCAGCCTCCGCGAGCAGCTCATCAGAGCAAGAAGAGCGGAGGGGTTGAGACAGAGGAGAAAGAAACAGGAAGCTGCACGAGCCCAGTTTATAAAAGACCCCTACCGCTTCACCAAATCACTTTTGGGAGAGGCGAGGTCTGGGACTTTAACAAGTTCCAAGGAGGAGGTGGAGGAGTTTGTTGAAGAGTCATTCAGTGACCCATCAAGAAACAATGCCTTAGCAGAAGATCACGGGCTTGGCACCATCGATCCACCAACAACAACCCTAAACATAGATTTTCCATCATGGAGAGAGGTTCAAGAGGTAGTGAAGCATGCTAGATCATCTTCAGCTCCAGGTCCCAGCGGTATACCGTACAAAGTATATAAGAGATGCCCCAAGCTCCTCCGAAGGCTGTGGAAGCTTATGCGGGTAATCTGGTCCAAAGGAACTGTCCCAACAAGCTGGCGAAGGGCAGAAGGATGCTTTGTACCAAAAGAACGGGGATCCACACAGATCAACCAGTTTCGAACCATTTCCCTGCTCAGTGTGGAGGGTAAGATCTTCTTTTCCGTGCTTGCCAGAAGAATGAGCGCCTATATGTGCCAGAATGGATACATTGACACCTCTATCCAGAAAGGCGCGATCGAAGGGTTCTCCGGGTGCTTGGAGCACACAGGGGTCCTCAGCCAACTCATCCAAGAAGCAAAGGAGAAGAAAGGGAACCTAACAGTTGCCTGGCTTGATTTTGCTAACGCATATGGGTCTATCCCCCATAACTTGATTCAAGTGGCGATGGACCATTACCACATCCCACATCACATCCAGGGCATGATCACCGGCTACTTGGGAGACATCAAGCTACGATTCCAGTCCGCCAT
Organism: Sprattus sprattus; assembly: GCF_963457725.1. Taxonomy (NCBI): domain Eukaryota; kingdom Metazoa; phylum Chordata; class Actinopteri; order Clupeiformes; family Clupeidae; genus Sprattus; species Sprattus sprattus. The sequence continues at coordinate 7,006,315 of NC_137918.1, forward strand.
GTTTACAACAAAGTGGCAGCCAGTGGAGAAGGGAATAGTAACCGGGTGTACCATCTCTCCCATCTTGTTCGTCATGGGAATGAACCTGATCATCACCGCAGCGAGTATAAAGTCAAGAGGACCGAAGACTGCTGCAGGAAGCCAACAGCCAGTGATCAGGGCATTCATGGATGACCTTACCGTCATTACACCAACCCATGTGCAGGCAAGATGGGTCCTGGCGGAACTGGAACGTATGGCTACTTGGGCGAAGATGATCTTCAAGCCCAAGAAATCAAGATGTCTGGTGATCCAAAAGGGCAAAACAACAGAGAAGTTCAAGCTGCTTGTTCAAGGGGAAGAGATCCCGAACATCCAGGGGAACCCTATTAAATGCCTTGGAAAGTGGTATGATGATTCCCTGTCAGACAAAAACAGCATCTCCAGCACTTTTAAACAAGTTGAGGAATGGTTGAACAAAATCGACAAGTCTGGCCTGCCTGGGAAATATAAGTGCTGGATCTACCAACATGGCCTACTCCAAAGACTTATGTGGCTTCTCACCATCTACGAAGTGCCAATAACATCAGTTGAAGGGATGGAGAGGAGGTTCAACAAGCACCTTCGAAGATGGTTGGGAATACCCCCGAGCTTTACATCAGTGGGGCTCTACATAAGGTCGGGCCAGCTCCAGCTCCCTCTGTCCTCAGTTGTGGAGGAGTTTAAAGTTGCCAAGTGCAGACTTTCCCTCACATATAGGGACTCCAAAGACCAACTCACCAGGGAAGCAGGAATAAGAACACGATCCGGCAGAAAGTGGGCCGCCAGCACTGCAGTTAACCAGGCAGAATCTTCTCTGAGGACCAAAGACACCATAGGGAACCTTTGCACTGGAAGGCAGGGTCTAGGAACATCTCATTTCCAGCAGTGGTCAAAGTCCAATCCCAAGGAAAGGAGGACCATGATCCAGGATGAAGTTCGAAACCTTGAGGAAGAAGGAAGAAGAGCTAAATCCATCGAGCTCGCAACTCAAGGTGCCTGGACAAGGTGGAACCTTCCTAAAAGAACAATCACGTGGAGTGAGATGTGGCGGCTGGAGCCGTTCCGTATCTCCTTTCTGCTCCGAGCAGTGTACGACACCCTACCGACCCCAGTCAACCTGCACAGGTGGGGAATGAGGGAGGACCCACTGTGCAGGCTGTGTGGCGGTAAAGGAACCATGGCGCACATCCTATCAGGGTGCAAAACAGCATTGACCCAGGGGAGGTATAGGTGGCGCCATGACAAGGTGTTGGCACAGCTCGCAGACATCCTGGAGCAAGAGAGGAAGAAGAAGCGTCCAGCCAAAACAAAACCGCTGTTGAGTAACATCGCCTTTGTAAAAGAGGGTCAGAGACCAGCCGTCCAAAGCCAAGCCAAGCAGAATCTCCTTCAGTCAGCCCAGGGATGGGTTTTGGAGGTCGATCTGGGGAGGAAACTCCACTTCCCAGAGGCAGTACTGTCCACAACCCTGAGACCAGACATCATCATGTGGTCCCTAGAGGATAAGAAAATCATCCTGGTGGAACTAACAGTCCCTTGGGAAGAGAACTGTGAGGAGGTGGCAGAGAGGAAGAAATTGAAGTACCAACAACTTGTCCAGGACTGCCGGGACAAGGGGTGGACAACGTGGCTGATGACAGTGGAAGTGGGTTGTCGAGGATTCCCAGCTCAATCAGCATGGAATCTAATGACAAAGGTTGGACTGAGAGGCCACTTGAGAAAAACAGCCGTTCGTAGGTTGGGAGAAGCGGCAGAGAGAGCCTCCTGTTGGCTCTGGCATAAAAGAGAGGACACTAGCTGGAAGCCTGGAGGAGGGGGGCAGTGACTTGGCCAATCACTGCTGACCCGCCAACTGGAGAGTGTTGTGGTTAAGGGTCGAAACACTCTAAGAAGGTTGTGGACCACCTGACGACCCCTCCTCCAGGCCAAGGCTTCATCCATTAGAAATGGACTGAAAATTGCATCTTTGATGTATTAAAAACTGAACTTATCATAGGAGTCGAAGTGCCAAATATAATTGGGCCCTTTTGCAAAATAGTTACGGCGATGGAGCCGTCTTCTTCTTCTAAGTTCCACACCACTTGGGTCAAGTTCTTTTAGAATAAAACGAACCTCTTCTTTCTTGACGCGTAATCCACTCTCCTTGCATTTTGTGTACATCCACCTATACCCACAGAGCTGGCCAGATGTTTGCAGCCATTCTTCAATGAAACTGACAACACGATCCAAAGCAGTGTATCCCCTGCGCCGAAACAGACTACATGACCTCAAAATTCTTTTTAAGTGTCTTTCAGACACAACATAACCATGACGAGTTGCAAGCAAAGTAGCTATGTCTTTATAATGCAATCCCAGGTCAAAATACAAACGAGTTAACTCCTGTACTGACATTTTCATATGGGAATGCACACAAGAAAACGTTCTGGTGCGCACCTAAAAGTTTTGCGTGCTCACCTGAAAGTTTCAGGTGCGAACGCGAAACTTTCAGGTGCGCACCCGAACCTTTTTTTTTTTTTTTTTTCATGTCCCTTTAGGGGCTCCGTAGATTTTAGCGTCAGATCAATGTTTAATAAAACTAGACGTAACGCAAAGCGTTGCAAAATATGACCGCCGAACTGTTCAGTAGGTTTTGTCACAGAATGAGTCATGGTTGTCAGTGTGTTTGTATGTGCGCATTGGTTTGTGTTTCATTTTTATGTATTAAAGGAATTATTTGTGATAGATTTTGATGATTTGGTTATGTAATGTTTTGTGTACTACTTTTTTGTGGATTGTTTTGGTATATTTTTCTTTTGCAATGTAGTTTGTTAAAACAGGTCAAATAAAGAGGTGTGGAAACAAAGTTTCCAACCACCAACAGGTGGCACTATAGGTGATATCAGTCAGGCATATGTACGCGTTCGGGCTGGATCCAGCGTCCACCCTAAGACATTTTCTCTGGATCAAGCAAGAGTTATAAGAGACTTTGTGTTTTGTGGCAAGCACTGGCAAGTTGGCAAAGTTTGAGGGTCTGCCACGCCCACACCTTCCGACTAATGAGAAAATCTAATATAACTTTTAGTCGCCCATGGCTGAAGAGTAACCTGACCACATTTCAAGGCGTTATCATTAGATTTGTCAGAGGAGTTCGATCAGATGCGAGGTGTGCAAACGCCGTCAAAACGCATCTTCCACTCAAAATGGCTGACTTCCTGTGGACCTGCCACCATGGCGTCAAGAGACTTTTAGTGCGTCCAAGCATGATGAAGAAGTGTACCGAATTCCGTCAAGCTACGCCAAAATAACCCCAATGCGCAGGGTTTTTTGCAATGTTCTAGGGGGCGCTACTGAGCCATTTGCTCCATCCATGGACAAACACTCTACCGAAGATGGACAGTTACAGGCTTGTCCCTGGCAAATTTGGTAATTTTTCAAGCACTTTGACATATATTCGATTAAAACACCTCATTTTTGCTTTTTAATTTTTAACTAGGTGGCACTATACATGTAATGGTTATGGTATGGGTTGGCATGGCCCCTTGACACAAACATACAAGAACAATTTGCCCCTCCAAGGCCCTATGGTTCTCGGGATATTCGAAGAAAACTGTGTCGCGCCACCTACAGGCCAGTTGGTGTATTATCATATAAATCAATGTATTGCATGCCCCCCCCCCGTGAACAGAATTCCACGAAACTTCAGAAGGTGTCATAATAATCCCACACCTCCGATTTCGTGCAGTTCTTACCTTGTCAACTTACAATTAACATTTTTTACAACACTCCATTTTTGCTATACATGAAATAAGTGGTAGTGGAATGGTTGACGTGGCCTCTTAAGACCAACATACAAAAAAAATGTGGTCCTCCTAAGCCGGTTTTCAACTTATTCACAGAAAACTGAATCGCCCCACCCTCTTTCAAACGGGTCCAGTCCGACGGGGGTGCAACGGATCAAATTGAAAATCAGTGGTTCCATGCTAATCTAGTAAGGCTACATGCCCACCAAATTTCGTGCACCCCGGTGTTTCAGTGTCCCGGAAATCGTTGACAGAAAATCGGCAAACAGAAAAGAAAAAAAACTCTACTTAGTCGCACGGCGGTCATAATTACATAACAAGAAAGAAAAAGAGGAGACATGATTTTAACAAGTGAGCAAGCATTATCTCACACACAGCCCATTGTCATGGTCTGTTTCTTATGCGAAGCATGCCAAAAACACCATCTTGTGTTTGTCTGGTTTCAGGGTGACGGGTTACGACCCCCAAAAGTGCATTGTTTCAACCCAGAAATCCCTGCTGTGTGCCATGGTGGTTAATCCATGAGGGGGCCATATCGACTTAATTTGTTATGCTTTTTACTGGCCGAATGTTGATGGGTGACCCATATGTCACAGCAGGGGCCATGCAGTCATTGGTTGCTCAAACAAGTGAACGTGCTGGCAAGTATAAATAAATAAATAAATTCTTTCCTTTTGCTTTTGAGAAGGCCATTGTACAAGCCTCCAGTTTCATGCATTAGGTAAACACACACTGATGACTTGTTCTGCCTCCACCTGCTGGTTCTGATGATTGATTTATGGCCTTTGATTGAGTACATGGATATTACTTCCCAGCACTACATTTCAATAAACAAGCAATTTCCCCTAACCGGACCGCAAGCATTCCCCCCTACTTAAGCGATTATTATCTGCAAACATTCACAGGCATTGTGTTTTTTTATATATATATATATATATATATATATTTCCGTTTGGGCTTTTTATGCCTTTGGACAGGACAGTGAAGTGCATGACAGGAAGCGAGGTAGAGAAGAGGGCTGGGAGGACTGGGAGGACTGGGAAATGACATCAGGCCAGACTTGAACCTATGTCCCCGCGGGCAAGGAATCTCATAACTGGCATTGTGATCTACTCCTGAGACAAACTCTCACTCGACACAGATGTTTACACCTTTTTTTGAAGATGCTGTACTTATGACCTTGATTTTGTCAACTGCATGTAAATAAAAGAGGAGTCTTTCTGGTTATACCTGAGACTGGATTCATTTTTATCATGGTCTCTCTCTTTCTCTCTCTGATGTTTGACACGACAGATACACATTTTATTGCCCTCAGGGGCTTATTTATGATTAAACCAGTCCTAATGTTAACTCTAATCGCTAACCACTACTATATCCATAATTGGTTGTGGCCTATATGGAGGTGTTGGGTACTCAGGCATATGAGTTGTTTATCACTAAGCAGATGCAATGTGGGTAATCATGATTGACATAATAGGTTGTAGGTAGCAAGTGCTTCAGTCTTATTTTGTTTTATAGTGTATCTACTTGGACACAATTATTGAAATTGTTACACATGTACCTCCCAGGACACTGATTAAACACTGAGAATATAATGCCACTATAAACTAAACTGCCAGGTGAACTAGGTAAGAGCTGTCTGCAATAAGGAATGTCATGGCCACATCCTTATCATCTATTTTGAATAAATAGAAGATTTGGTTAGAATTGGTGTTCTCTGCTCATAGAATTTATAGTTGTGCCAGCACTTTGTAGTTCCTTTTAATATAAAAGAATAAATGTCACAGGGGCCAGTCATGCCCACGAGTGCCCTTCTTAATCCTCATGCAGAGTCCCAAAAAGTCTGTCCCAGTGTGTGAAATACGGGGCCTAGTTGGACTTAAACTTGAGGTGATGGAGGTCATGATGGGTTGCTCCTCCAAAAAGTCCAAACGGCACCAGTCTGTGGATGGCCCAGGGGAAGTCGTATCCGCAGTGGTCCTCCACAGACAGCCTGATGTTGAGCACGAAGAACCGCAGCTCAGTGAGCGGGTGGCAGCCCAGGAGCAGAGGGTTGATGGCGGCGAAGAAGCCCAGTGAGAGCGTCTCCCAGACGCCCGAGTACTCCGTGCTCAGCACGAACGTAGAGGTGTACTTGTGATGCACCTTGTGGAACGTCCGGTACAGCCAGGGCACCTTGTGGTGCAGCATGTGCCACACAATGTACTGAAAATCAAACAGCAGGAGACAGGCCAGCAGGTCATGTGCCACCTTCATCAGGTGCGGAACCTCTGCCGGTAAGCTCAAACTCCTCCAGTACCAGTGCAGCACCGTTAGCGGGAAGATGAACATCACATGGGTATAGAGCGAGTGGACCAGGCATCTCTACATCACCTCCCAAGGCACATGGCTCCTCTGCTGGATCTTGTAGCAGCGGATAAGCTCCACGTGCGGTGACAGGAGGTCCAGGGCCAGGTAGGGCAGGCAGAAGAGCAGGTAGGTGCCCAGGGAGAAGAGCACGGGGAAGAAGGGGGAGCTGAGCCAGGCATCGTGCATCAGGAGCCAGTCCCAGACGCTCTGTAGTAGCAGTGCAAACATGACTCTTTAGGTCTGTGTGCGAGACGATTATGCTGCTAACTCTTGGGGAGCCAGAGTAGTGCTCTGGCAGGGCCGGCCCCCTTATCTCCTTAAATGGCTTTCCTGTGACTGGGGGTTTCCTGGGAATTTTAGAAGCTATTGAGTTTGTGTGTGTGTGTGTGTGTGTGTGTGCGCGTGGACACGTGTGTGTGTGGGCATGTGTGTGTGGGCGTGAGTGTGTATGTCAGCTGGTGGATTTGACAGAAAGATAGAGAACAAAAAGAGAGATTAGATAGACATATTTTGGCACAGGATAGATGTTTAGATCTTAACTATGTAAAAGCCACAAAAAAAACAAGGTTTCATATGAATGAACTTTTGCAAGGAATCCAAATTGAATCCAATATGAAACCCAAGCTGATAAGAAAGGAAAACGAAACCAAAATGAGAGAGGAGGATAGTGGGAAGAGATGGACGTAGAGATGGTCACAGAGGCCAAGCTGAGAAAGGGCGAGAAGAGAAAGAGGTTTTACACATTCAGATATTTTACTGTGCATTTTACTGAAAAAAATAAGAGGATGCCACAGTATGCCCCTCATACACCTAAACTACTGACAACATGCCCCTCATATAGCCCAATACACTGTCATCTCCTCTAAAACATCCCCTTAATTGGTCTGAAGGTAATTAGAGCAGTGTTGCCAACTTAGCGACTTTGTCTCTTTATCTGGCGACTTTTCAGACCCCCTTGGCGACTTTTTTAGCAAAAAGCAACCAGCGATAAATCTAGCGACTTTTTTTTTTTTGTCATTTGGTGGATTATTGTGTTGACAAAGCACTGAAAAAGCATCTCACATATCCTGTTCTGCAGTTCATGTTACAACTGATCTCACGAGAGCTGAGAACAGCGAGGACTGTCATGGTCTCCTCTCCACTCACACAGCGCAGTCTGACTAAATAACAGCAAAATATTAGAACTTTGTATTTGCGGGAAAAATATTAATGTTACCCCGTCAGAATTGCATTTTGTGCGCATCCGCAGCTTATTTACATATTATGCAAATTAGTTGATTACATCATCTAGCGACTTCTGGCGACTTTTCGTAGAGCTTACAGCTACTTTCCTCACAGAAAAGTTGGCAACACTGAATTAGAGAGGTCCTCTGTGCCATCTCTAACCATGTGACCCATAGACCCAAGGAAGCATCTGCCATCAAAGGAATGAGTCATCTACTGTGTTTAGAGAACACAACCAATGGGAGGATTACAAGCATTTGCTACAAAAGAAAAGCAAAATATTATACTGTCTGCTCGTAGAAAAATGATCCACATTGGTCTGAAGGAAATTAGAGAGTTCTGTTATAACTCCAACTTAGTGACCTTTAAACACAGAAGTGTCTAATGAATGAACAAATGACCAAGATCGGACAAATTGACAGGCTCTCTGATAACTGACTGACAATATCTTACCTTGTGACTGTAATATACAAGTTGCCCGACCAGACAAAAGGTTTACAGTCACCCGCTGTAAATAGTGGAACAAATAGTGGAACAAATTCAAGAGTCAAAGCATGAATGAAAGAATGACAGTGTAAATAAAAGAATGAACTCAGTAACCTACAGAAGAATTGGGAAAGCAGCTGATAAAACTGCTTAATATTTTCCAAGAAATCACATAGAGAACTGGATGAGAGGTATGGTCATGTGATGGGTTTAGGGATGTCTGTGGTGGAAGAATATACAACTAATGGTCGTCTAAGACAGGGGTTTTCAACCAGGGGTCTGTACTGCACATATTTAACTGTTATAGGCAGAATACCTGTGCAGGGGGAGGGGGCGTGGCGGCGGCTAGTTATGTACCCTGATAATCTCCATATTTAAGTGTTAAAGGCAGAATATCTGTGCAGGGGGAGGGGGCGTGGCAGCGGTGGTTACAAACCTGCACGCGCGTGCAGGCACATCAGTGGGCCTCAAATTACTTTCTAGTCAGAATGGTTGTCCCTGGGACAAAACCAGTTAAAAACCCCTGGTCTAAGATATTACTGTATTACTTTGATTTGATCATCACAGAGATCAAAGGAAATAAGGGTACATAAGGGGTTTTGAGCAGTGGTGACTCGTGAAAAAATTCTCAGGGGGCAATTTTTGGGATAATGACAAAGGCGACCCATTCGGTAAGTACATAAAGCAGGACAATTTTATCTTCTTGTTGTGAGCTGATTAACTCATCCAGCAATATCTTTTTGTTCACCAGATGGCAGCACACAACAGAAAGATTTCCCCTCGAGCTACACAAGTTACAGGTGGAAAGCTGAAGTGACTCGCACTAAATTGTCACACTTCATTATTCACATTACACAAATGTTGGAAGTAAAATAGCTAAACAGGACACATGACATGTCCTGTAACAACATAAAGAAGGGGGCAACATGTAAGTGAAAACCAACAATATTTATTGACTTATCTTTACAAAAGAAAAATAAGTGAAATGGCATAGAAAATAACTCTGTGTTAGTGCAAGTAGCATGCATGGAGTGAACAATCTCAAAGACAGCCTGTATCCCTCATCCAATTGAGTGGCAATGTTCACCCATCCAAAATTAGAGAATTTCAGACAGTGGTCCATGTGTAGCTTCGCCTGCTCATGTTTCTTTACCTTTTCGGACAGATGGTGCATGTCCTTAACTCCTGTTAAATGCAGTGATGTCTGTAATGGTGTCTTTCGAGTGGGAAAGTAGGCAGAGATAGCAATAGACTGCATTAGCCACTTCACAGCCTGCTAGCCACGATTTTCTTTGGTACCTATTCTTTGAAAATCCTCGGGTGTAGTATTCCCCCTTTTCTGTAACTACCTGTTTAATGAGCTAAGGTCTTGTCTGCGAATGGGTACATTTCGCATGTGCGAGAGTCGCCATTCGCTTGGCACAATTCGCTTCACGCGAGAGTCGCCACTTTGTGAATGAAGCGCGCTTCACTTAGGACGCGAACTACAAACAAATAGCTACACGTAACCTATAACATTGTTGAGACTTTTATTAAAGATAACAATAACAAAACAGAGACAAATAGCCACACGGTCAAGCAATGTAATTTATTACGTTCTACGAATCCAACTGATACAAACATGTAGTCTACTGTTCGGGTAGTAATCTACAGCAACTCTTGACTTCTATTGAAAGAGATTTTGAAATCCTCAAAACCTGGTTTGATGTTAATAGATTGTCACTCAATAGAAAAATAAAAAACTAATTCATGGTCTTTGGAAATCGAAAAAGGAAATAGGTAAGGACATTCAATTAAAAATAAGTGATGCTGAACGAGTGACCGAGATAACATTTCTAGGAGTGGTCATTGACCATAAATTAACATGGAAACCACATGTTTATTATATCAAAGGAAAGATCTCTAAGATGATAGCAATTTTGTACAAATCAAGAAGCATGTTAAACTATAAGGCCTTACATATTATTTACTGTTCACTTATACTTCCCTACATATCATATTGTGTGGAAGTCTGGGGATTGACATATAAAACAACTGTCAATGAAATCATTATTTTACAAAAACGAGCCATAAGGATAATAAATAAGGTTGATTATTATGCACCCACTAACCCATTGTTTATGAAATCATTTGTTATGAAATTTAATGATCTGGTATATTATAAAATAATGCAAATAATGTATCGAGCTAAATCAAACCAACTCCCAGTCAGCATACAAAGGTTTTTCTCATTTCAAGAGACAAAATATAATCTCAGAGATGTCTGTAAATTTAGTGTACCAAATGCCAAAAAATTTATTAAAAGGAGATGTATATCTGTTGTTGGAATTTCATTATGGAATGATGCTAACATAATCTTAAGAAAGTGTAAGACATTTTTTGTTTTCAAAGGGATGGTAGCTAAAGCAATTTTTGAGGGCTACAAGTGTCCATAATGTATGCAGGATTTTGTGCTGTTTATTTGAGATCTTGCTTCATTGCTCTTCTTGTGACTAACTTTTTGGAGGCAATTCTTTTGTTTGTTTTTTTATTTCCATTACATGTATTACTTGTAAAAAATAAAATAAAAATGCATATGTTGATGGGTAGCTTAAATTGGTCAAACAGGACAGGCTTAAATACAAGCATTATTCTTCAGCTTGTGCCTTTTCAGTCACTTTGAATGTATTATTATTTGTGTTGAACTTGTTTGTTGTTACTGTGTGTGACTGAATAAAAACATAATCGATATCAACTTACATTACCACTGCACACTCACAACCTTACAGATAATGTATTGTATAGCATTTGTATTCAGTATGATATGGCAGCGCAAGATATATGGGGTATGAGTAGTTGTAACATTGGCAGCAATAGTTGGTCATTAGCGCAGATATGATACAGGTACAAGTCAAGTCAAGTCAAGTCAACTCTTTTATTGTCAGATACACAGAACAACAGAGTTGGACTGGGCACTGAAATGCTTAAGACAGGACACCATACCACACTACCATAGATACTAAACATAAATACACATATTAAACAGATGCTAAACAGATAAACAACCTACATGAGCTAAACTGAACATGAGCTGGACTGAGAAAGTAGTGCAAACAGCAGTAAAAGTGAGCCAGTGAAGAGTAAAGTGGCAAGTGTAAAGTGAGGAGTGCATTATTCTTCATTTAGGAGTCTGATGGCCTTAGGGTAGAAACTGTTCTCCAGTCTGCGGGTGCGAGACCGGACACTTCGGAACCGCCTACCAGAAGGCAGCAGGGTGAACAGTCTGAAGGATGGGTGATGACAGTCTTTTAGGATCCTGCCAGCTCTTCGGAGGCATCTTTTAAGGTAGATGTCCTGAAGGGATGGGAGTTTCCTGCCGATGATGAACACAACGGATCTGACCACACTGCGTAGGGCCTTACGGTCCATGGCTGTGCAGCTTCCAAACCACACTGAGATGCTAACAGTCAAGATGCTTTCTATAGTGCATCTATAGAAGTTGGTGAGGATGTCTGGATTCATGCCAAACTTCCTGAGTCTCCTCAGGAAGAAGAGGCGTTTTCGGGCAGCTTTGACCACCTTGTCAGTGTGGGCAGACCAGGTGAGATCATTGCTGATGTTGATATGATATAAGTACAATGCAACGGAATCTAACCAAAGGAACCATAGCAGAAGAGTGCAGAGTATTCTGCATAGTGGTAATATAAAAATAAATAGATGGGATGTATACAGTATGATATGACAGTACAAGATATATGGGGTATGAGCAGTAGTAACATTGGCAGCAATAGTTGGTCATTAGTGCAGATATGATACAGGTACAGGTGAAGGTAGCAATAGAGGTTATGAATGAGGTAAGACATGATAAGATATATAAGTACAATGAATATGAGGTAAGAGTCATGAGGCATGATATGACATAAATAGATATGAATACACTATAGAATGTTAAGTGGCTGAACAAAAAAAATACCAATTCAACACCCACAAGCTACTGTCCAGACAACTTGTTTAACATTCATTAGAAATCACATATTTTAAGATTTAAATATTGATCAGACATACCAACTTTTACACTTAACGTTTCGTTTTAGCACTCCTCCAGAGCGGTTATACTCAGAATGGAGGAATTGGCTGGAAGTAGGTTAAAATACATCTTTATTTTTCAAGCTAGTTTTATTCATCTTAAAAAATGAATTGAAACCCTAGGTCTAGAACTAGGTTGACCATTAGCCATTATCTTCTATGTCTACATATGTTATCCTATAATGTATCATATTTTTGCTTTCAGGTGAGCCACATGGCACACTTCCACTAAAGCCGCCCTTATGGGAAAGCCTTGGAGATGCCAATAGCAAGAGCCAGTCTACAGCACAGAAGGTAAGAATATTCAATAAGTACTAATGAAAGGCCAAAACTTATGAGATATGAGATAAAATATTATGCTTGAATCTACTACCTCTTCCCTAGATTTGCCATGAAATAAGTTGATAATGAGATGCTGAAGGAGTTAAACACATTGTTTGCACAAAACAAGAGCAGAATCTTAAGGCTTTTTTTAAATTATAATCAGTGTCTCACAATCAGTGTCTCAATTTACATAAGGAAGTGTGCAAACTACCTAACCTCCTTACATGGCAGAAACAACACTATGCCAAAACAGAAGAGTGCAAATTATGTTTGTGGAATACAATTTGAGCAGATGACACAAGGACTTTGAGCAGCACTGTCCAGTTAATGAAGTTTCACAGAACACTCCAAAATGCGAGTTCTTGTGTGTTCATGTGGCATTACAGAAAAGCCTGTTGCCTAACTTCCACAACCTTTCTCCTCAGGGAAATGAAGTCGCTATTGGCTCTTATACCAGTTTTGAAGATGACCTATTGCACTTGACCATGCTGCAGAAGATGTTAGCTTTTGATGAGTCGCAAGCCCTCCATTTGAGCACTGTACTCGAGCTGCAAGAAAAAGCTCAGAGGATGAGAACAGAGGCCCAACTCTGTCAGCTCGCCAGGAAGAAAAGGTTGGTGGTGGTGGTTTATTCATCAATAATATGTATGAGCTAATATGTATGTACAGTATTACTGCTGTAGGTAAAAACTAGGATAACAAATGAATTGCCAATTTGTGTGAGGATTCACAATGAATTCCCTTTTTTTCTTCTTCAGACCGAAGCTTGAAATAGTGGATTTTTAAAATCACAGAATTAAGGGTGAACCAGGTTTCTTTTCTCTCTATTTGGGTCCAGATTTGTACTTTTTTGCGGTTGCAGATTATAGCGTTCTAACTCAATGCTGGACCGATTTCAATCGTTATTGGTGTAAGACCCTAACCATCAAGAATGGGTGTCCAGGGAGGTGAGGGGGGTAGAATGCTATGCACCACTGTGCGGTATTTGTAGTTCTACGTGGTCCTGCTGGTAACTGTTCCCCCCTTCACTGGCAGATATCATGAGGAAAGTGGAGCAGATGAAGGAGTCATCCAAATGCAGATGGATCACCTCACACTCGAGTTCAAGAAGAACCAGGTGCACCTTGTATATCTAAACTAAATCATGTTAACTACAATTGTAAAAATTGTCATTGTAAATGACTGATAATGTTTGAAAGATGATATTGTAAAGATCCTTCTGTCTCTATATGTGAACTACTAGTATGGAGCTGATAGAAATTCTGTCTTTGTCATGGAAATGGTTTTTATTGAGATATTGATTGTGAATCTGTTTTATCTTTAGAATGTATTTCAAAGCTATCAGAAATTCCTCAAGTCAGCCACAAGTACAAGCCAATGGCTCACCCAGATGGTTCAGCGCATAGAGACGACTATGAGCTCTGCATCCCGCCTGCAGGAGGAAATGAAATCTCAGGGAGAGGTGATGTTTTTTTTTCAGAAACCAGCCAGCACTGCTGCTCTAATTACCTGTAAAATCCTCGTAAATGTATGTTCTACCTAAAACTCTCTTTCAGGAAGCAGTTTCGTGTAGCCCTCTTATTCTGGGTTCACATTTGAATGAGACTAAAGATGATACTGAGAGGTACTGTTACTCTTTTTTTTACTTTGTAAATCTTGCATAAGCCTGTTACACAAAATACATAGCTCTCTCCTAAGTTATCATTTATAAGATTGCCATGATTACGTCCAGGTATGGCCTCAAGGACCTGGTTAAAGGCAGTGGGTCTCATTTGGGAAGAGGAAGAGTAGTGGATCAACCTAATCAGAAGGTAGACCTCGCTTTGGACAAGTGTAAGGCCAAGGAGGTGCCGCTCTGTTATGAGTGCATCCTGAGAACATCCCAGGCATCACCAGGTATGGTGTTACTTTTGTGAATCAACGTACTTGGCCTATTTGATTTCATTTATATAGCCCCAAAACAATACAATTGTGTGCCTGGACCCCCTTAGAGCAAGCACAATGGCAACAAGGGCAAAGATGGAAGGAAACTTCTAAATTAACAGGGGGGGGGGGGGGGGGGCATCTACTTGAGGTTGGGCTGGAGGAGATAGGAAGTGGGGGATATGAGGGGAGGGTTATGTGGCAGAAGGGGAAGGTAAACAACAAGAGGTAGCTCTAAGCTATAAGATAAAAGCATCTCTTTGTGCTGGTCGGCAAACAGAAGTACAGTCATGTCATTTGAATACATATGTTTGTCATAGGAATGTTTTCACTGGAGGGCAGTGGCACAGAAAGGTGCACAAACATCAATGGTGATCATGTCACAAGATTCAGAGATGCTGCTGTGCAGGTTTGTGAGGTTAATAGACCATTTCTATATTGCTGAAAAATGGGGGGGGGGGGGGGGGGGGGATATTTTAATTTGTTTTCTGACAAAATGTTGGTGTGTTGTGGCAGCTACATTGTATATAAGTACTGTATCACTTTTCAATTTGACCACATTCATTCTCTCTTCATCAGACTGATCAGGACATCAAACAATATGCAGAGGAAAAAATTGGAGGGAATGTGGCAAATGTGTCCCTTCTGCTTTCACCTGATGCCCAACTGCTCCTTCTGCTTTCCCTTGATACCCAACTGCTCCTTCTGCCTTCACCTGATACCCAACTGCCCCTAGCAGCCATACTGGTGAGTATGCACTTTCCATAGCTGTATTTTATGTGCAAATCACTTAACGGTAAATCATCTTCTAAGAGAGATATGTCACTGTGATGCTGATGTTTTGCCTATGCTTGTGAGGTGCCTATATGTCATCGTATTATTCACGGATTGTTTTCTCACTTCATAGCCAAACCATCATCATACTACAGGCGATGGCACTTCTGATGAAAGTGAAGATGTGCTTGAGCATCTTGAGAGTGTTGGCAATGGCACCAAAGTTGCGATGATGGACGCAAGGGCACTGATGGAGACGGCTGTGTCCACAGTGCTGTTAACTGATGCCAACCTGTCCTCTGAAGTCCTACTGGTAAGAATCACCTTTTGGCAACCATTTGAGATGTGAAGTGCCTGAGTTCGTTTGTTTAAATGTGTGACAAATATTTTTGGGGAAAGTTTTGGTAACCTAACAAAAAGATTCTAGTCATATTCTTATGTATTTGGGTCGGCAGAATGAACATTTAGGAACCAAAAGTAATACAATTTAAGGAACCTTCGTGAAATTAGGAAAATTCCTTTCTTCTTTGCTGGGATCATAATGATTGTCTACAGCAAAATACGGCCATTTTTTGAAAATAAACATGTAGGGTGATTTGCTGCCTCCACTTTTCCATCTTAAATGGCTTTCCTTCCTAACCTAATTAAGCCAAACCATGAGGTGGCTGTTGGTCATAATGAATGCCCTGATGATGGTCCTGAGCTACTGAAGTTCCCAGGTGCTCAGAAGAGAGAGGGAGAATTGACACCAAAGGCTGTACAGCTTTTCAATGCCTCTGAAATGCTCACCCCTACTCCAGCAACAGTAAGATGGCCACTTACTTAGAATGGCAAAAGCCGAAATGTACTTTTCAATGTATTTAATTATTTGATGAAATAATGGTTGTTTATTGTTCAATCAACAGGTCACTAATCTACGCATTAAAACAACTGCAAAGGTGAATGGCACTGAGGTGAGAGTGGGAGAATTGACGCCAAAGGCTGTACAGCTTTTCTCTGCTACTGAAATGCTCACCCCTACTCCAGCAACAGTAAGATGGCCACTTACTTAGAATGGCGAAAGCCAAAATGTGAAATGGATCGCTAAGCAGCAAAGGAATTAACTGAATTATTTGATGAAATAATGATTGTTTATTGTTCATTCATCAGGTCACTAATCCGGGCATTAAAACAACTGCAAAGGTGAATAGCCCTGAGGTGAAAGTGAAACACATGCAGACTTCACAGCCACTTCCTAGCTTTGAGAAACTCCAAAATGGAGTATCAGAAGTGCAGTTTAAGCATGGAAACATCAAGCTATACCATCAGAATATAGACACAGTTGAAAGTGAGGACCTTTTCAAGAACTGTGAGAGTGTTTCCCCTGACAGCAGATTTCAAATGATTGAGAAAGGGATGTTACCTGAAGGTCAACTGTATCCAACAGCCATACCGGTAAGATTGTTGTTCTTGTAGCTATTATTTTATTTACTTATAAAAAAAAAGCACAATAATAATATGTGCCCTCAAATCCGGAAAGAGGCTAAAGTAATCCCACTACCGAAAAACACTCGTGCTGCCTTTACTGGCTCAAACAGTCGACCAATCAGCTTATTACCTGTTATGAGCAAACTGTTGGAAAAAATTGTGTTTGATCAGATACAATGCTACTTCTCAATGAACAACTTGACAAGCATTTACCAGCATGCTTACAGGGAGGGACACTCAACCTCCACAGCGCTCAAGCAAATGACAGATGATTGGCTAAAAGATATTGATCAACAGAATATTGTAGGAGCAGTGCTACTGGATTTTAGTGCCGCCTTTGATGTTATTGATCATAACTTGCTATTAAAAAAACTCAAGTGCTATGGCTTTACTCCATCTGCCGTAGCATGGATTGAAAGTTACCTAACCAATAGGAAACAAAAGGTTTTCTTTAATGGAAGCCTGTCAAACCCAAGACATGTACAATGTGGAATTCCTCAGGGATCCTCATTAGGACTGTAGTGGCTTAAAGTTCCCTTCTTTTGGTCAGTATGTAATTCTTATCTTAAACCTTAAGTAACCACTCTTAGACGGAAAGAAAACGAGTCTACGCGTGTACTGTATTTCAACAACGGTAGAAAAACTGTGTTCGCTCCGTCTTTTACTGAAATTCTGACAACATTCTGACAAGTGCAACAAGGTGACAGTTGATACATCAAAAACAAACAATTGATACATTGATGCGTGAGCTCGCTACGTCACAGCTCACCTCTGGTTATTCCAAGCAATGCAATGCTTAAGCACTTAAACATATTTTAGACTGAAATGCGAGCTATAAATACAAATATGCTATAACTATAATAAACAATCACTAAATATGAATCTAAATGATATACTGCCTAAATCTGAACAACAATGTAGAAATGGCACTAACATTCCGGCCCCTAATTGCTCATCATGGGGATGACAATTACCTAAATTAAACTAAAATCAATTTCTACATTTTAAGATTCTTCCATCTCGAGCAGGAGACACAACTTATTAATGGGTCTCTCTAAAGTGTTGGTCTTCGTTTTGGCAAGGACCCGACGAACCCTTTGGCGTCAACCAGGATCATCTTGGAGCCATTTCATCCATAAGACCGCCTTCTCCAGGCTGTGCCAGTCAGAGTAGTGATGAATCAGCTTGAAGAGAGGGTCTGTGTTTGAATATACGGTCTTGATGATGTTCACACTGATCATACGATTCACTTCAGCCTCGTCTTCACTTATCTCTCTTGAGAACTCTGATAGGACAGTCCAGTGAGACTCACTCTTGTCTAGGAAGTCAGGACCTTCAATCCAGCTCTGACACTTCATGAAGTGCTCTGCCTTCATCCCTCTTGATGCGCAGTCAGCTGGCCTCGTATTCTCTCTGATAGTCGATACTCTGTTTGCTACGAATGTTTTGAAACGAGCGCTGTCGCTGTACCGGAGGACGGTGGTGCTATCTGTCCATAGCACAGACTCTTTGAGGTCCATCCGAAGCTCTCCCTTCATTAGCTTATCCATTTTCACCGCAATGGTAGCCGCGCTGAGCTCAAAGCGTGGGATTGTAACTGGTTTAAGCAGAGTCACTCTGGATTTTCCTAGAAGACATGAGCAGTGGACTCGACCATGGCTGTTCTCGGTGTGGTGGTAAGTGACAACGGCGTAGCCCTTCTCGCTAGCATCAGAGGAACGGTGCAGCTGTGCTGACATCACTGGACCAAGTCCCTCTGGCTTGATGCACCTCCTGACGGAAAAGCTGGCGAACTGGCTCAGGTCAGACAGCCAGGCGAACCATCTGTTTGCCACGTCTTCTGGAACTTCTTCATCCCTGGTAAGTTTAATTCGACAGACACTCTCGACGATTGTCTTCGCAAGAAGAATGAACGGCGACAGGCGTCCAAGGGGGTCGTATATTGAGCTTACGACCGAGAGGATACCCCGTCTGGTGATGGGCATGCTCTTCACCCGAGCCGGGAAATTGAAGGAATCTGATTCTATGCACACGTCCACTCCAAGGGCCCTTTCCATGGGTGGTTCATCCCTGTCCAGGTCTAGACTCTTGATCTTCTTTGCTCTTTCTTGTTTGGGAAGTGATGACAGCACTTTCCGGCTGTTGCTTGACCGCTTAGTTAAGCGGAATCCTCCACTCTCACACACTGCCTTCTTCTCGTCGGACGTTTCTGACTTTTCTGCGCAGGCTTGCTCCAGAAAGTCGTGGTTGTATTGCTGCAGCATGCTGTCCACGCCACTGACTGAGATTCTGTTGACTGAAGCCCTTTGACTGCAGTGGCTGGACTTGAATTGTCCTGACTTGTGGTGATCGTGACATTTCTTGAGAGGGCCATTAACGACCCATCCCAGAGTCGTCTTTACTGCGTAAGGCCCGTCATCTTGGCTGTGGATTATCTTCCATGGCTCCATTGCAGAGTGAGCGTTCATTCCAATTAATATTTCAACATCTGCATTGATCTGTGGTAACCGTACTTCTTTCTGCAGATACGGCCATCTTTCCAAGTCCTTCTCAACAGGAACATTGTCCTTCGTTACAGGTATGTCTGTGTGGGTGTATACGTCTGGCAGGCTTATGTACTTGTTCTCTGTCAGACCGCACACTTCTAGATCTGAGAGCACGTAGCAGGACATGGGCTTCTCCTGGCCCATAGTACGGAGTAGCACTTCAGTCTTCTTACCATGGACACCAAGCTGTCTCATCAACCTTTCGGAGCAAAACGTAGCTGAACTTCCTGAGTCCATGAAGGCATACGTCTCTATTGTTGTGTTGCTCCTCTTGGATTTGATGCGCACAGGCACGATAGACAGGATGCAGTCATTGCCTCCGGCCCCGGTGACTGCCGTAACTTCACTCCTAGCTGGCGCATCTTTTTGTTCAGCTGAGTGTCTACTGGCAGAACCTTGACCGTTCTCTTGGTCGGTGTTCTCGTCCCTTTGGCTGTGAAGCAGGCTTGGGTGTTTCTTGCTGCAGATTTCACAGGTGGCTCTCTTGTTACAGTCTTTTGCCATGTGCCCTTGGGTCAGACACCCGAAACAAAGTCCTTTACCTTTAATGAACTCAATTCTCTCTTTGTTTGGCAGACTTCTTATCTTGTAACATGCGCTCAGGGTGTGTCTGTTGTTACAGTACAGGCATGGCTCTTGAAATGCGTTGCTTGCCTGCTTGTACTTCCTTGGTTCTGAGGCATCCCCTTTGTCTTGCTTAACACTAGTAGCACAGCCAGTGGTTCTTTTCAGTCCGCGTTCCTGGGCAGAATTAAAGCTTGACCTGCCTTTTTCTTTCAATTCGGAGTACTCGTTTATATCACCGAACAGTGGGTCTGAAGCTATCCTAGCTTGTCTGTTGATGTACGTTGTTAAATCAGAGAACTTTGCTCTTCTTCCTTCCTTTTCTTGTATGTCGAAAGCTATGACTCTCCATCTTTCACGAAGTCTGAAGGGCAACTTTGAGAGGATGATCCGAAGGTTGCTCGGGCTGTTCATCTCTTCGAGGTATTCCATGTTCTTCATGACATTGTTACATCCAGTGAGAAAGATGGAGAAGCTGTGAAGTGACTTGGCATCTTCTGCTTTGACTTGAGGCCATTTGAGAGCCTTGTCAACGTAGGCTGCAGCTATTTTGTACTCGTTGCCATAGTGATAGGTCAAGAGCCTTCTCGCTTCATTGTAGCCTTGTTGTTCGCTCATGTGTTGGCAACTTCTCACAAGTTCTCTTGGTTCACAGCTGGTGAATTGCTCTAGATAGTACAAGCGGTCTTCATCGTTGTCTGTGCGGCTGTGGATGATGTGCTCAAAGGCCTTCAAGAATGGCAGGAACTCGAAAGGATCGCCACTGAATACAGGGACTTCTCGTTGAGGTAAGTTGGCTAGTCTCTGCTGTGTGACTAACATCTCTGTGATATCCTTCTGTTTCAATATCACTTCGCCAAGTTCAATCTGCGTTCCATTGGAATTTGTACTTACGAATTTGTTGTTGTTGTTTTCTTCCTTTACTTGCGCATAAGACTGGTGTGTAGTTGGAAAATGAGAAGCACTGTTGTATTGGCTAACTCGAAGACTGCTGGTCAAGTTTGGTCTGACATCTGGAGCATGATGTTAGATGGTTGCTGCTGTAGGCATGTTCTTGAAGAGGTAGGAATTAATTCCGTTGTTGTCCATGTTATCATACTCTTCAAAAACTTGCAGCTTTGCTGTTGACTCTGCGATAGCAGTCTCGACATCTAGTTCCTCCATTTGAGCCTTCAACTGCATCTGCTTGGTTTTCATTTGAGCCTCCAACTGCATCTGCTTGGTTTTCATTTGAGCCTCCAACTGCATCTGATTGGTTTTCATTTGAGCCTCCAACTGCATCTGATTGGTTTTCATTTGAGCCTCCAACTGAATCTGATTGGCATTCAGTGCCTGTTTCTTCTTAAGTGCGGCTGCGCGTGCGAGTAGGGCTGCTCGGTTAGCTTCCTCTTTTCTACGCACAGATGAAGCAGTAGATGACACTGTGGATGACTTTGAATGTCTACTGCTTACACTGCGTACAGTGACTGAACTGTATTTTTCATATACAGCTGATGCACTGTCGTCTGGATCCACATACTCAACGGCAGACTCACCTTGCTGTGTCGTCGCGTAAGTCTTTGGAGTCACACATTCGGAAGCAGCCTGTTCGTAAGCGGGGTTGGCGTTCCGTCTTGCTTCTATTATCCAAAGCTCTATATAAGTCAAAAGGTTATCATACTTCATAAAGTTTGGCTCACTCCAATACTGCTGATCAGCTTTCCTTTCTTCTTCTGATAATAGTTCACTTACTGTATTATTCACTTCAATAAAATCATTCAGAAATTTGGAGTAATCACTGAGATGAATCCTTTCCACTAAAAGTGCATTAGAATCATTTATCATGAGGTTTTCAATTTCCTCTGCTTTGGAGACAAGGCGTGCCAATATATGTTTCCTAAGGTTCATTTGTTCATCACATTTCTGTTGTAGGGCCTTTGTGGTCAACTTGATCTTTCTTCTTTTGTCTAGCTCCACATTGCCTTCCATCCTGGTTTCATCCAAATCAGACATTTTAAATTGGCTACTAATGATAGACAAGTCTCTTATAGCAAGCTCTTACAAACTTCTGAAATCCCGTTTAACAGTCCTTTCAGCTCAAAACATGTAAATGCTTTCCAGAGAAAGATTCCAGGGCTGTCTTAATTTTCAGAAACAAACTCGAGCTTCTTATGGGCTTATATGACAAGCTAGCAATAGCACTTTTCTCAAATGTCCTGTGTGGCCAACGGCAAATAGCACGTCTTGAAAGTTCTAATGTTTTCCTTTGTTACTTCGCAACGTTACTTGGCTACATTGAGTACAATGACATAATCATCCTTATTTCGCCAGCAAGATCTTTAAATAGGCGTATCAGTTCATTCAATGGTTCTTTGGGTACTCATCCATCATCATAGAAGTCGTCTGGAAATCCGGTCGGCTGCAGTTGTAATCACCGCTAATGCTTCAGCTGGCTAGCTTCCTTCATCAACTGGTGTCCAGGGCAACGCAGCTTTCCTCGGCTTACGATGATCCTCTCTCGCCTTCAGCGATAGTTTTTCTACTTAATGTAGTGGCTTAAAGTTCCCTTCTTTTGGTCAGTATGTAATTCTTATCTTAAACCTTAAGTAACCACTCTTAGACGGAAAGAAAACGAGTCTACGCGTGTACTGTATTTCAACAACGGTAGAAAAACTGTGTTCGCTCCGTCTTTTACTGAAATTCTGACAACATTCTGACAAGTGCAACAAGGTGACAGTTGATACATCAAAAACAAACAATTGATACATTGATGCGTGAGCTCGCTACGTCACAGCTCACCTCTGGTTATTCCAAGCAATGCAATGCTTAAGCACTTAAACATATTTTAGACTGAAATGCGAGCTATAAATACAAATATGCTATAACTATAATAAACAATCACTAAATATGAATCTAAATGATATACTGCCTAAATCTGAACAACAATGTAGAAATGGCACTAACATGGACCATTGCTTTTCTCAATTTTTACAAATGATCTCCCACTTGTTTGTAAAAAAGCCTGTATGTCTATGTATGCAGATGATTCAACATTATATATGTCTGCACCAACAGTTAAAGAAATCACCTCAGCCCTCAACAAAGAATTGCAGATGGTATTCAAATGGGTCTCTGATAACAAACTGGTCCTTAAGATTTCCAAAACTAAGAGCATTGTATTTGGGACAAAGCACTCACTTAGCTCTAAACCTCAGCTGAACCTGGTACTGAACAATGTTGCTGTTGAGCAAGTACAGGAAACAAAGCTTCTGGGGGTAACTTTAGACTGTAAACTATCATGGTCAAAACATATAGATTTACTGGTGCAAAAGATGGGTAGAAATATATCTGTGGTTAGAAGATGCTCTTCTTTTTTAACACCTCATCTGATCAAACAGGTTCTGCAGACCCTGGTATTGTCTCAACTTGATTATTGCACGGTAGTCTGGTCAGGTACCACAAAAACAAATCTAGGGAAGCTTCAACGGGTACAAAACAGAGCAGCTAGGCTTGCCCTTAAGTGCACACCAAGAGCAAACGTGAAAAACATGCATGACCGACTCTTCTGGCTGAAAGTTGATGAGAGGCTAAAAGCATCACTTATTTCTTTCATTAAAAATATTAACACATTAAAAACCCCTGACTGTTTATTTAGGCAGCTCACACTCAGCTCTAATGTACACACATACCCCACCAGACATGCCACCAGTGGTAACTACAAAATTCCAACAATAAAAACAAACTCAAAACAACGTACAGTATTATGCAGGGCTATGGTAGAATGGAACTCCCTTCCAGATCACATCAAAAAAAACCAGAACAAAGCTGGATTCAAAAAGCAGGTGAAGCAACACCTCATGGCTGTTAGTATGTATTACTCATTTTTATTTATCTACTCACTTATCCTTTTTTCCTATTTGTCATCTGTTGTTTTTGTGTGTGATGGCTAGGTTATTTAGTTGTTGTTTTTTTCCTTTCTTTTATCTGGTGTTTGTATGTTGATTTCTTCTTTGTTATGTGTCTTTTTCCCTTTCCTTTATCTGTTGTTTGTATGTTGATGTCTTCTTTGTTATATGCTTTTCCATTTTTTTTTTTATCTGTTGTTTGGTACGTTGTTTTCTTGTGTGGACCCCAGGAAGAGTAGCTGGTGTCTTTGGCATCAGCTAATGGGGATCCGAATAAAATCAAATCAAATCAAAGCTTATAATTCACTCACTCATTACTGTGTTGTTACAGATTTAATGCAACTCCTATAATTCCACAATTAAGGGTTCATATAGTTTATTTGTTTGTTTTGGTAATAAAAAAAACAAAGCCTACGAAATAACCTATGATAACCTATGCACCAGATATACATATCTTCAAAATGTATAATGACTGATGTGATCATTGTTACAACACACTTTGCAGATACATGATAACCTAATTAAGCCAAACCATGAGGTGGCTGTTGGTCATAATGAATGCCCTGATGATGGTCCTGAGCTACTGAAGTTCCCAGGTGCTCGGAAGAGAGTGGGAGAATTGATGCCAAAGGCTGTACAGCTTTTCTCTGCTACTGAAATGTTCACCCCTACTCCAGCAACAGTAAGATGGCCACTTACTTAGAATGGCAAAAGCCAAAATGTAATTATCAATGTACTTAATTATTTGATGAAATAATGGTTGTTTATTGTTCATTCATCAGGTCACTAATCTGGGCATTAAAACAACTGCAAAGGTGAATGGCACTGAGGTGAAAGTGAATCACATGCAAACTTCACAGACACTACCTGAAAGTCAACTGTATCCACCAGCCATACCGGTAAAATTGTTGTTCCTGCAGCTATCATTTTTATTTACTTTTTAAAAAAAGGCACAATAGCTTACTATTCACTCACTCATTACGGTGTCTTTTGAGATTTTATGCAACTCCTATAATTTCACAATTAGGGGTTCATGTAGATTATTTGTTTGTATTGGTAATTAAAAAACAAAAACTACTAAATGGCCTACAATACCTATGATAACCTATGAACCAGATATACATATCTTAAAAATGTATAATGACTGATGTGATCATTGTAACAACACATTTTGCAGATACATGATAACCTAATTAAGCCAAACCATGAGGTGGCTGTTGGTCATAATGAATGCCCTGATGATGGTCCTGAGCTACTGAAGTTCCCAGGTGCTCAGAAGAGAGTGGGAGAATTGATGCCAAAGGCTGTACAGCTTTTCTCTGCTTCTGAAATGTTCACCTCTACTCCAGCAACAGTAAGATGGCCACTTACTTAGAATGGCGAAAGCCAAAATGTAAATTGGATCGCTAAGCAGCAAAGGAATTAAGTTAATTATTTGATGAAATAATCATTGTTTATTGTTCATTCATCAGGTCACTAATCCGGGCATTAAAACAACTGCAAAGGTGAATGGCCCTGAGGTGAAAGTGAAACACATGCAGACTTCACAGCCACTTCCTACCTTTGAGAAACTCCAAAATGGAGTATCAGAAGTGCAGTTTATGCATGGAAACATCAAGCTATACCATCAGAATATAGACACTGTTGAAAGTGAGGACCTTTTCAAGAACTGTGAGAGTGCTTCACCTGACAGCAGATTTCAGATTATCGAGAAAGGGGTGTTACCTGAAGGTCAACTGTATCCACCAGCCATACCGGTAAAATTGTTGTTCCTGCAGCTATCATTTTATTTACTTTTTTAAAAGGATTTAAGGGTTCATATAGATTATTTGCTAGCATTGGTAATTAAAAACCAAAGCCTACGGAATTACCTATGATAACCTATGAACCAGATACATATCTGAAAAATGTCTTTTTATGTATTTTATTGAAATATACTAAAAATATATACCAAACATAGAGGTACATTTTGAAATGTTAAGTTGTAAGTCTCATAGAGGATATCTGGTCACCCTGGGCTCCACTGACAGCTCAGCTGGATATAATATTGCTCTCAGTCTGCCCAAATTATAAAATGACACTCACCCCATAGACCTGATTTAACTTCTTATCTGTTTGGCATAATAGGCTTCACTTGATCAAGCAGTGTTTAATTAACCATCTGTTTTTTAATCCTTTTTCTCCCCTTTTCCACTAGATCTTTGCCCAGACAATTGTGTCAGGGATTCCAAATATTAAGGGCATTAAAACTTCTCTGCTATCTCCTAAAGTAAGTAAAACTCAGAAAAACTCACAACCGCAGATTGTTGACAGCTGCTCTAAATCTTTGGTGAGAGACACTAAATATCTGATTTGGTCACAACTTTGTTTTTGAAATATGTTGATGTTGACAAACAGCTTGCATCTGAGTAACAAGGCCTTTAATTCCAACACATCTTAGATCAGTGCTAAACAGGAGGACTCTCAAGGAACGACTAGACGGACACTAGAAGAGCAGAATGTAGCGTCCAAACAGAAACAGCAAGGGCATGAAGAGACTGTAAAAGTGCCTCATCTTGAAGGGCCAAAGCAGCAAAAGGTTCCTCATCTCGGAACACCAAAGCAACAAAACATGTCTCATCCTAAAGTGGAAAAGCAACAAGGGCATGAAGTGATTATGAAAGTGCCTCTTCTTGAAGTGCAAAAGCTGGTTTACTCTGTGGTCAAGGAGCTATGGGAGATATATGACCTTGGAGAAGGCCTGAAGGTTTTATCGGGAATGCCACTGCCACGTCCATCTCAACTCTTTCTGCAAACCTTAACTTGTGCACAACACATGGAGCCACGCACCAGGCACAGCTACTGCAAGGTTAGGCCACTAGGTCTACTGTAGAAAAGGGTGAAAATATAGCTAAAACTGAAGTGATTAAGACAGTTTTTTAGACAAAAAATTACAATCAATTAATAAATAAGTTACAATCAATTACAAAATAATATCACTTAAACATTTACACATTTTTTTTTCTTCTGTGTGAAGCATATATTTGAACTCTGCTGGGAGATCCTTCAGGATATGTATACCAAAGATGGGTCTGGTTGGTCAAACCGTCGGCCTGAGGAATCCTTTCGCGACCTCTCCAAGATTCAGGTAAAATGGCATGAATGGCTGAATGACTGATGCTTTTCAGCACAGCCAGCATTGCATTTTCCACGGTTCCACCAATGCCAGATTTAATTGGTATTGGTCAGTCAGGACAACTGAAACATGAATCATTTTATAAAGGACATTATATAACAGTTGTATTAAACACTTAGATACACATACCTTAAACTGTCAGTCCACCTTCATGTGACTCAATGAAGGGGGGGGGGGGGGGGGGAACACAGTGGTAGCAGGTGGTTTTACCTCAACCTTCATTTTTTTGTGAAGTTTTAATAATTCATTTACAATAAAGGTCTTGTGTCTTTTTCTAGGCGTACGTAACCAAGAAGATCTTTAGACTGTTGGAAATGCAAAATACTATTAATGAGGCTGAAAAGAAATACGGTGGAAGTAGCCAATATCACGTTGAGAATGAATTATTGAATGAGCAGCAGAACGTGCCTTATCTTGAAACACCAAGGCGAAAAAACGTGAAAAAACGACAAGTGCATAAAGAGGCTGTGAAGGAGACTGTGAAAGACCCTCGTCTTCAACTGCAAGAGCTGGTTTACACTGTGGTCAAGGAGCTATGGGAGAAATATAACCTTAGAGAAGGATCGAAGGTTTTATCGCGGATACCTACACCGAGTCCATCTATATTCTTCATGCAAACCTTAACTTGTGCGCATCACATCAAGCCAAGCCGCAGGCACAGCTACTGCAAGGTTCGGCCACTAGGTGTACTGTATAAAAGGGTGAAAATATGTCTAAAACTAAAGTGATTAAGTCAGTTTTCTAGACAACATAAGACATTTACAGAAATAATACCACTTCAACATTAACACTATTTTTTTATATTCTGTGTGAAGTTTATATTTAAAAGCTGCTGGGAGATCCTTCAGGGTCCCTATCTCAAAAAGCCCAGTGCAGCACCTGCTCGGACAGATTCACGGCTTGAGGAAGATTTCAAATCCTTTAGTGACCTCTCCAAGATTCAGGTAAAATTTCACAAATGGCTGAATGATTGATGCTTTTCAGCACAACCAGCATTGCATTTGCCACGGTCCCACCGATGCCAGATTTAAGTATTGTTCAGTCAGGACAACTGAAACATAAATAACTCTTATAAAAGAAAATTATATCACAGTTATATGAAATTATTAAACCCTTAGATACATATACCTTAAACTGTCAGTCCATCTTTATGTGACTCAATGAAGTAGCAGGTGGTTTTACCTCATTCATTTTTTTTTGTGTGAAGTTATAATAATTAATTTACAATAAAGGTCTAATGTCTTTATCTAGGAGTACGTCAGCAATACATTCTTAAGACTGTGTGGAATGAATCCGGAAAACACAATGGAAGTACCATGTTGAGAATGAACTAGAACTTAACCCCAATCTTCGTAAGTATAGTGCACAGGATTCATTCATCTCTGCAACTTTTCTCTCAGAAAAAGGGGGGAGTTGGAGGGATTGCTGGGGATGATTTCAGAATGTATCATAAAGACTGAAGATGTGTGTATGTACATAGGTAGAAACAATAGCCTACAATATATTATCATATCTAATATTATGTTTCTAATTATTAGTAATTATAATAAAGAAACTCACAATTGGAGGGAGCTCAATATATCCACATCAAGCTAATTCACATAATTATGATTTCAGTGCTGGAGAAAAAAAATATGAAGTGAAGATAAAGTTGGCAGATGAAGTCCTTGAGTACATGGGACACTTTTAAGACCTTGAATATTTTTTTGTGAAATGAAGAAAAGATTGGAAAATGGCTGCCCTCAGTCCCATCTTCATCTCCCTCATCACTTTCCATCTCAACCGATCCCCTCCTGCAATGCATTCATAAAAATAATAAAAAATAATAAACCATTATAGGGTGGTGTGTTTTTCCTAAATACTAAACCATGTGTACATAACCACAAAAATGACTTTTATAGGCTATAATGGTGTAACATAACATACATGTGACAAGTACTGTACATTAACAAAAAAATATTCTCTAGCACAGCATTCAGAGTTTTGGGAAACAAGTGCAACTTAAATATGAATACAATTTCAAACTTCCCTTCAGCAGTGTTTGTCTGTTTCCCAAGTAGGTCCTGAAAGGTTAGTAAAGTAATGCAGGGCAGCTGTTTCACGTAAATCAAATTCTTTGTTCCTGAAAGATATGTTCTGGTTCTCGTCAAACTGGCAGTACTGTTTGAGTTAACCTCTAAACCAATGCCACTCTTGCAAGCTGGCAAAGATCACATTTCTGTTTCAATACAGTATTGCTACTAGCCTGGATACCAGCCTGAACTGAACCGCCCACACATTTTTTGGTCTGGGAGATTCAGTCTGGAATTGAGCTAGTTTGGAGAGATTAAACGTCTCAGAAAAGTGATCTGAACAATCAAATTGTAAGGGCGGGCTTTATACATTGATGGACAGATGACCAACCAACGCTTGAGTTGATTAGATAGATAGAATACATCGAACAAAGATGGCGCCGTCTCGGGAGCTTAGTGGGACATATTTTATATGATTTAAGCTATCTACACAACTTTTTTAATGTCTACATTGACTCGGTTAGTTGTGCATGTGCAAAAACGAATCTTGCCGAGGATTGTAGGTTTTAAATGAAGCACTCTAGACCATTATTGATAGGTTATGCTAACGCATAGACAAAAAAACATTGAAACAAATGGTAGCTTCTAGCCTTGAGTGCTAATTAAGTAACGTGAGCAGGCATATGTCTCAACAGATATTGACAGCCCATTGATTTTGAAAGGAACAGAGAAACGCGATCAAGGCATTTGTCCATTGAAAAGATGTTTTTGCCGTCCTTCCTACGGGATCAGGTAAAAGTTTAATCTATCAGATCGTAATACTACGTTGCTCTGATTGGTTCTAGGTATCCAATTCAGCGAAGAGGAATTTTCTTTCCTGGTTCGTTGAAACACGCCCCATAATCACAGCCCAATGGTTCAGTTTCAGACTCATATTCTGACTAGAATTATGAGTATGACATCGTCAGGCTATATTGCTACTACAGCATAGATTTTCACATATTAAATTAAAAAGGTTCTTAACTAATTGAAATGGTCTATTAACAGATACAAAACCATCATTATTAAACTGAATAACACTAACACTGCCTGTTGAATTGCTCTGTGTGTGGCAAGTAAACCACTTTACAAAGAATGTACAATACCCTTGCAGGGACAGGGTTAAACAAGGAATGGGCGGGTCTTAGATCAGAAGTGGGTGTTAACCAGGAGTTGTTTTATTTTTACAATTTCATTTAAAACATAGAAAATGGATTGATTGAGTTGGAAGTTGGTATTTTAAGCCTGAGATTGGTATGGTTTGACCACAATTTGCTACTTGCTATATTTTGTCAATTATAAAATTAGGGAACAGCCTCAGATTTTAGCGTCAGATCAATGTTTAATAAAACTAGACGTAACGCAAAGCGTTACAAAATATGACCGCCGAACTGTTCAGTAGGTTTTGGCACAGAATGAGTCATGGTTGTCAGTGTGTTTGTGTGTTTTTATGTGCGCATTGGTTTGTGTTTCATTTTTATGTATTAAAGGAATTATTTGTGATAGATTTTGATGATTTGGTTATGTAATGTTTTGTGTACTAATTTTTTGTGGATTGTTTTGGTATATTTTTCTTTTGCAAAGTAGTTTGTTAAAACAGGTCAAATAAAGAGGTGTGGAAACAAAGTGAAGTTTCCAACCACCAACAGGTGGCACTATAGGTGAT
Organism: Sprattus sprattus; assembly: GCF_963457725.1. Lineage (NCBI taxonomy): Eukaryota > Metazoa > Chordata > Actinopteri > Clupeiformes > Clupeidae > Sprattus > Sprattus sprattus. The sequence goes on from NC_137918.1 coordinate 7,036,613, forward strand.
ATCAGTCAGGCATATGTACGCGTTCGGGCTGGATCCAGCGTCCACCCTAAGACATTTTCTCTGGATCAAGCAAGAGTTATAAGAGACTTTGTGTTTTGTGGCAAGCACTGGCAAGTTGGCAAAGTTTGAGGGTCTGCCACGCCCACACCTTCCGACTAATGAGAAAATCTAATATAACTTTTAGTCGCCCATGGCTGAAGAGTAACCTGACCACATTTCAAGGCGTTATCATTAGATTTGTCAGAGGAGTTCGATCAGATGCGAGGTGTGCAAACGCCGTCAAAACGCATCTTCCACTCAAAATGGCTGACTTCCTGTGGACCTGCCACCATGGCGTCAAGAGACTTTTAGTGCGTCCAAGCATGATGAAGAAGTGTACCGAATTCCGTCAAGCTACGCCAAAATAACCCCAATGCGCAGGGTTTTTTGCAATGTTCTAGGGGGCGCTACTGAGCCATTTGCTCCATCCATGGACAAACACTCTACCGAAGATGGACAGTTACAGGCTTGTCCCTGGCAAATTTGGTAATTTTTCAAGCACTTTGACATATATTCGATTAAAACACCTCATTTTTGCTTTTTAATTTTTAACTAGGTGGCACTATACATGTAATGGTTATGGTATGGGTTGGCATGGCCCCTTGACACAAACATACAAGAACAATTTGCCCCTCCAAGGCCCTATGGTTCTCGGGATATTCGAAGAAAACTGTGTCGCGCCACCTACAGGCCAGTTGGTGTATTATCATATAAATCAATGTATTGCATGCCCCCCCCCCGTGAACAGAATTCCACGAAACTTCAGAAGGTGTCATAATAATCCCACACCTCTGATTTCGTGCAGTTCTTACCTTGTCAACTTACAATTAACATTTTTTACAACACTCCATTTTTGCTATACATGAAATAAGTGGTAGTGGAATGGTTGACGTGGCCTCTTAAGACCAACATACAAAAAAAATGTGGTCCTCCTAAGCCGGTTTTCAACTTATTCACAGAAAACTGAATCGCCCCACCCTCTTTCAAACGGGTCCAGTCCGACGGGGGTGCAACGGATCAAATTGAAAATCAGTGGTTCCATGCTAATCTAGTAAGGCTACATGCCCACCAAATTTCGTGCACCCCGGTGTTTCAGTGTCCCGGAAATCGTTGACAGAAAATCGGCAAACAGAAAAGAAAAAAAACTCTACTTAGTCACACGGCGGTCATAATTACATAACAAGAAAGAAAAAGAGGAGACATGATTTTAACAAGTGAGCAAGCATTATCTCACACACAGCCCATTGTCATGGTCTGTTTCTTATGCAAAGCATGCCAAAAACACCATCTTGTGTTTGTCTGGTTTCAGGGTGACGGGTTACGACCCCCAAAAGTGCATTGTTTCAACCCAGAAATCCCTGCTGTGTGCCATGGTGGTTAATCCATGAGGGGGCCATATCGACTTAATTTGTCATGCTTTTTACTGGCCGAATGTTGATGGGTGACCCATATGTCACAGCAGGGGCCATGCAGTCATTGGTTGCTCAAACAAGTGAACGTGCTGGCAAGTATAAATAAATAAATAAATTCTTTCCTTTTGCTTTTGAGAAGGCCATTGTACAAGCCTCCAGTTTCATGCATTAGGTAAACACACACTGATGACTTGTTCTGCCTCCACCTGCTGGTTCTGATGATTGATTTATGGCCTTTGATTGAGTACATGGATATTACTTCCCAGCACTACATTTCAATAAACAAGCAATTTCCCCTAACCGGACCCCAAGCATTCCCCCCTACTTAAGCGATTATTATCTGCAAACATTCACAGGCATTGTGTTTTTATATATATATATATATATATATTTATATTTCCGTTTGGGCTTTTTATGCCTTTGGACAGGACAGTGAAGTGCATGACAGGAAGCGAGGTAGAGAAGAGGGCTGGGAGGACTGGGAGGACTGGGAAATGACATCAGGCCAGACTTGAACCTATGTCCCCGTGGGCAAGGAATCTCATAACTGGCATTGTGATCTACTCCTGAGACAAACTCTCACTCGACACAGATGTTTACACCTTTTTTTGAAGATGCTGTACTTATGACCTTGATTTTGTCAACTGCATGTAAATAAAAGAGGAGTCTTTCTGGTTATACCTGAGACTGGATTCATTTTTATCATGGTCTCTCTCTTTCTCTCTCTGATGTTTGACACGACAGATACACATTTTATTGCCCTCAGGGGCTTATTTATGATTAAACCAGTCCTAATGTTAACTCTAATCGCTAACCACTACTATATCCATAATTGGTTGTGGCCTATATGGAGGTGTTGGGTACTCAGGCATATGAGTTGTTTATCACTAAGCAGATGCAATGTGGGTAATCATGATTGACATAATAGGTTGTAGGTAGCAAGTGCTTCAGTCTTATTTTGTTTTATAGTGTATCTACTTGGACACAATTGAAATTGTTACACATGTACCTCCCAGGACACTGATTTAACACTGAGAATATAATGCCACTATAAACTAAACTGCCAGGTGAACTAGGCAAGAGCTGTCTGCAATAAGGAATGTCATGGCCACATCCTTATCATCTATTTTGAATAAATAGAAGATTTGGTTAGAATTGGTGTTCTCTGCTCATAGAATTTATAGTTGTGCCAGCACTTTGTAGTTCCTTTTAATATAAAAGAATAAATGTCACAGGGGCCAGTCATGCCCACGAGTGCCCTTCTTAATCCTCATGCAGAGTCCCAAAAAGTCTGTCCCAGTGTGTGAAATACGGGGCCTAGTTGGACTTAAACTTGAGGTGATGGAGGTCATGATGGGTTGCTCCTCCAAAAAGTCCAAACGGCACCAGTCTGTGGATGGCCCAGGGGAAGTCGTATCCGCAGTGGTCCTCCACAGACAGCCTGATGTTGAGCACGAAGAACCGCAGCTCAGTGAGCGGGTGGCAGCCCAGGAGCAGAGGGTTGATGGCGGCGAAGAAGCCCAGTGAGAGCGTCTCCCAGACGCCCGAGTACTCCGTGCTCAGCACGAACGTAGAGGTGTACTTGTGATGCACCTTGTGGAACGTCCGGTACAGCCAGGGCACCTTGTGGTGCAGCATGTGCCACACAATGTACTGAAAATCAAACAGCAGGAGACAGGCCAGCAGGTCATGTGCCACCTTCATCAGGTGCGGAACCTCTGCCGGTAAGCTCAAACTCCTCCAGTACCAGTGCAGCACCGTTAGCGGGAAGATGAACATCACATGGGTATAGAGCGAGTGGACCAGGCATCTCTACATCACCTCCCAAGGCACATGGCTCCTCTGCTGGATCTTGTAGCAGCGGATAAGCTCCACGTGCGGTGACAGGAGGTCCAGGGCCAGGTAGGGCAGGCAGAAGAGCAGGTAGGTGCCCAGGGAGAAGAGCACGGGGAAGAAGGGGGAGCTGAGCCAGGCATCGTGCGCCAGGAGCCAGTCCCAGACGCTCTGTAGTAGCAGTGCAAACATGTCTCTTCAGGTCTGTGTGCGAGACGATTATGCTGCTAACTCTTGGGGAGCCAGAGTAGTGCTCTGGCAGTGACTGGGGGTTTCCTGGGAATTTTAGAAGCTATTGAGTTTGTGTGTGTGTGTGTGTGTGTGCGCGCGGACACGTGTGTGTGTGTGGGCATGTGTGTGTGGGCGTGAGTGTGTATGTCAGCTGGTGGATTTGACAGAAAGATAGAGAACAAAAAGAGAGATTAGATAGACATATTTTGGCACAGGATAGATGTTTAGATCTTAACTATGTAAAAGCCACACAAAAAACAAGGGTTCATATGAATGAACTTTTGCAAGGAATTCAAATTGAATCCAATATGAAACCCAAGCTGATAAGAAAAGAAAACGAAACCAAAATGAGAGAGGAGGATAGTGGGAAGAGATTGACGTAGAGATGGTCACAGAGGCCAAGCTGAGAAAGGGCGAGAAGAGAAAGAGGTTTTACACATTCAGATATTTTACTGTGCATTTTACTGAAAAAAATAAGAGGATGCCACAGTATGCCCCTCATACACCTAAAACACTGACAACCTGCCCCTCATATAGCCCAATACACTGTCATCTCCTCTACAACACCCCCTTAATTGGTCTGAAGGTAATTAGAGAGGTCCTCTGTGCCATCTCTAACCATGTGACCCATAGACCCAAGGAAGCATCTGCCATCAAAGGAATGAGTCATCTACTGTGTTTAGAGAACACAACCAATGGGAGGATTACAAGCATTTGCTACAAAAGAAAAGCAAAATATTATACTGTCTGCTCGTAGAAAAATGATCCACATTGGTCTGAAGGAAATTAGAGAGTTCTGTTATAACTCCAACTTAGTGACCTTTAAACACAGAAGTGTCTAATGAATGAACAAATGACCAAGATCGGACAAATTGACAGGCTCTCTGATAACTGACTGACAATATCTTACCTTGTGACTGTAATATACAAGTTGCCCGACCAGACAAAAGGTTTACAGTCACCCGCTGTAAATACACAGTGGAACAAATTCAAGAGTCAAAGCATGAATGAAAGAATGACAGTGTAAATAAAAGAATGAACTCAGTAACCTACAGAAGAATTGGGAAAGCAGCTGATAAAACTGCTTAATATTTTCCAAGAAATCACATAGAGAACTGGATGAGAGGTATGGTCATGTGATGGGTTTAGGGATGTCTGTGGTGGAAGAATATACAACTAATGGTCGTCTAAGACAGGGGTTTTCAACCAGGGGTCCGTACTGCACATATTTAAGTGTTATAGGCAGAATACCTGTGCAGGGGGAGGCGGTGTGGCGGCGGCTAGCTATGTACCCTGATAATCTCACATATTTAAGTGTTAAAGGCAGAATATCTGTGCAGGGGGAGGGGGCGTGGCGGCGGTGGTTACAAACATGCACGCGCGTGCAGGCACATCAGTGGGCCTCAAATTACTTTCTAGTCAGAATGGTTGTCCCTGGGACAAAACCAGTTAACCTGTTACCTCTGAAGCGCCCCCTGGTGGAAGCGGCGGCGCCCCGGAGCTGATAACAATTTAATTAGTGTATGTAGCCACAAAAATAAAAAACGTTTCACTATAAACAGATGTCTTTTCTGAGAAAGCACTAATACTGCCACAAGCACACGTAATATCAAATGTCTGTGTCCGACAGTTCATTGAAAAAAAAAATCAGAAAAACGTGATGTGCCCCCTGCAGTTTCCCCCCCTCCTGACGTCTTGTCAAACTAATTGTCCATTAAAACATACTATCTTTGCCAAAATGTCGTATTTTCTGCCATGAAACAATCGTTATCTATCCAAACAACTAAATTATGACACTGAATAGTTTAACTGAGGATATTATTGTAGTTTATTTATGTACTCACATCACAGCACAAAACGCATTGTCATTTTCAATATAATATGATCTCAATCTTCTCGAACTCCTTGAGGCTATGATACGTCTTTTTTTTTACCTAAATATACCTTTATAATCAAAGCCATATATCTCTTTTACAAAACTGTGTCGTTTTTTTGGGCCAGAGTAAAGTTTTATTCCTTGTTCTACGTTCATTTTCATGTTTACTACCGATCATCGGTGAGCTAATGCACGACTTCCGGTTTCACGAAAATGGTTGTTATTCGTATCAACTCGTTGGAAACTGATTGACACCTATTTCAACCAATAGTACTCATTGTCAGGTTTAAAACGATGTGCATATTGTCTGTGTTTGAATAATGCAGAGGCCTGATTGGATTGAGCGTAACTGCCACCTCTCAATATATCTCAGCGTGCGTCACGCGCGCAACTCAGCGCTTTTCAGTCCCATCTGATAACGCACGAGTTTTGAGTCTTTCGTTTGTTATACTATTAAATCCATCTGTAAAAATGGAGAGATATACACGGCAACAAGTCTTAGAGATGTTTTTTAACAGCGATGACGAGGATTTATACCTTGATTTGGATGAATGCTCAGATGGTGCAAGCTTGGATTCTGAGGAGGAGATAAATTTGGATGAAAGACTGGATCCTGTCCTTGACATGTAAGTACATTTCTGCATTTATGGCTGTGTATTATACTTATACTATTAGCATGCATTTCGGTATGTTTCCCCAATATTATTACCAAGTATTATCTTGCTAAGAAGCAAGAATGCAACCAAGCCTCCTGCTAATCTGCTAACGTCAGATACGTGTAGGTTTAGGCTATGCATACTGTTCAGCACCAGTGCTTTTTCACTTGGTCAAGATGTACATAATTCCTAAATTTCCCTCGGGATTAATGAAGTATCCAGCTATCTATATTTTATATTTTAATATGTACCATATGATGTTTGAGTTCGAATATCAATCATGATATTTGATAAGAGTTTATATTCATATTCTGGCTAGCAAGAATTTTAGCATGCATGCTAGCTAGGTAAACAGCAATGTGGATGCAGCCACGATGCAGTGCCTTTTCACTTGGTCAAACAGTATTTTTCCTAAATTTCCCTCAGAATTAATAAAGTATCCAGCTATCTTTATTTTAATATGTACCATATGCTGTTTGAGTTCGATTATCAATCATGATATTTGATAAGTTGTTATATATTCATAGTCTGCCGAATAAGCTAGGAAGAATTTTAGCAAGCTGGCTAACCAGCCATGTGGATGCTTCTACGATGCAACGTTTTTTCACTTGGTCAAACTGTATTTTTCCTAAATTTCCCTCGGGATTAATAAAGTATCCAGCTATCTATATTTTAATATGTACCATATGCTGTTTGAGTTTGATTATCAATCATGATGTTTGAGAAGTTATTATATATTCATAGTCTGTCTAATAAGCTAGCAAGAATTTTAGCAAGCATGCTAGCTGGCTATCCAGCCAGGATGCAGTCTTCCTCACACGTAGATGTTTTCCTGTTCTAATCTGTTTGCTGTTTACATAGTATTTCTTGTGTGAGAATATAAATGCTGATATACTAATATAACTGAATATTGTTATTCTCCTGTTGGAAACTCTCTATGTCTGCATGTTTCTTATTTTGAGTTGCATATTGTGATTTGTTATTTTACAATTATATTTTACAGTTATGCTTGCTCAGTATTTTTGTTTGCACGGTTGTTTGTGTAACATTTGCCAATTGGTTTATTTTTTCCAGAGATGACCCTGCGGGAAATAAATCTGTCAGCTCCCCTCCGCCAGCACCCCTCAGCTCTTCTGACCTGCCAGGTCCTTCAAGCCCTCCTTCAGCACCAAGGAAGACAAGGGCCATTTTCACCATCTCCACCACCCCCCAAACCATCTCCACAACCCTCTACACCATCTCCAACCTCTCCACCACCCCCCAAACCGACTCCACACACCACCTACCCATCTCCACCCCCTCCACAGCATCTCCATCACCCCCCAAACCATCTCCACCCCCTCCACAGCATCTCCACCATCTCCATCTCCCCTCTACACCATCTACAACCTCTCCACCACCCCCCAATCCACCTCCACACACCACCTACCCATCTCCACCCCCTCCACAGCATCTACACCATCTCCACCACCCCCCAAACCATCTCCACAACCCTCTACACCATCTCCAACCCCCTCCACAGCATCAACACCATCTCCACACCTCCCAAAACAACCTCCACAACCCTCTACACCATCTCCAACCTCTCCACCACCCCCATAACCACCTACACACATCACCTACACATCTCCACAACCCTCTACACCATCTCCACCCCCTCCACAGCATCTACACCAGTGGTCCCCAATTATTTTTCACCAAGGGCCAAATTATGTAAAGCAAGTGAGGCTGAGGGCCAACAACCCCCCCCCCCCCCCCCCCCCCAAAAAAAAAGACAGCGGTTAAAAAAAATAACAGTTTTTATTAGTGCTGTCAAACGATTAAAATATTTAATCACGATTAATCGCAAATTTTATTTTAATGCTCTTATCATGGAAAAGTGGATTGGCTTGCTTTATGCAATGTTTTATTTTATTGAAAAACAACATTGCCAAACAGGGGTGTACAAAATAAAATTATAAAGTGCACATTTCAGACTCTGCTGAAAAGCTGCCCGTTGACATTTTCAGACAACAGTGAAGTTCGCTTCTTTTGCACAACTTTTAAAAGGTAAACTTTCTATTCAGAAGCTTTTTATCAAACATTTCACCGTATCGCGCTCACCATCACTCAAACCGTAACGTTAGCCTACTACACAGTTTGCGAGGCCAAAAAGAACGTTAATCTTTTTTTTTTTTTTTTACGACGTCGCGGGCCAAAAATGTGCCGTACCCGGGCCGGATCTGGCCCACGGGCCGCCATTTGGGGACCACTGATCTACACCATCTCCACACCCCCCAAACCACCTCTACACCCCCTCCACAGCATCTACACACCCCCCAAACCACGTCCACACACCACCTTCACCCCCCAAAACCATCTCCACACACTTTGGATAGGTTTTTGGGTATGTTTTGGAGACCACCATATGTGTTTTCACAATAAATTACAAAATATTACACTGAAATGAGATCAGAATGGTTTGTTGTAGTACACAATGCAAGAAAACAGTATGACTGCTTGATATTCATTGAAAAGTACTTGCTTTTGTATTTGGTATATTTGGTGATGTTGGAGAGGTTGAGAGACACTTGGAGACGTCTAAAGACACCATATGGAAACTGATGTGTAACATTTGTTAACTTTTGTCTATCTGCTTCAATTTTTTTTCACACACTGTCAACATGTTGTTGCATCAGGAAATGTAAATATTTGTTTCCCATGACATTCCAAACCCATTTCTACACTGTAACATATAAAAAACAGTAGGCGTTTTTATGTTTTTCTGACAAATATTTTAGTTTGGTTGCTCTGAAATGTAAACTAAAATTACATAATAAAACACTTTAACTGTTTGAAGTTGATGGGCCAAGTGTCTTCTTTAATTTAAGCCATAAATGGTTATTCTGCAATGTGTAGAACCATAGATATTCAAGTTTTAAATGAAACAGTGCAATATAGGCGGAAATTGTCCAAAATACCCTTCTGAATTAACAAGTTAAAAACCCCTGGTCTAAGATATTACTGTATTACTTTGATTTGATCATCACAGAGATCAAAGGAAATAAGGGTACATAAGGGGTTTTGAGCAGTGGTGACTCGTGAAAAAATTCTCAGGGGGCAATTTTTGGGATAATGACAAAGGCGACCCATTCGGTAAGTACATAAAGCAGGACAACTTTATCTTTTTGTTTTGAGCTGATTAACTCATCCAGCAATATCTTTTTGTTCACCAGATGGCAGCACACAACAGAAAGATTTCCCCTCGAGCTACACAAGTTACAGGTGGAAAGCTGAGGTGACTCCGTCCGCACTAAATTGTCACACTTCATTATTCACATTACCCAAATGTTGTATGAAGTAAAATAGCTAAACAGGACACATGACATGTCCTGTAACAACATTAAGAAGGGGGCAACATGTAAGTGAAAACCAACCATATTTATTGACTAATCTTTACAAAAGCAAAATAAGTTATGGCATAAAAAAATAACTCTGTGTAAGTGCAAGTAGCATGCATGGAGTGAACAATCTCAAAGACAGCCTGTATCCCTCATCCAGTTGAGTGGCAATGTTCACCCATCCAAAAATAGAGAATTTCAGACAGTGGTCCATGTGTAGCTTCGCCTGCTCATGTTTCTTTACCTTTTCGGACAGATGGTGCATGTCCTTAACTCCTGTTAAATGCAGTGATGTCTGTAATGGTGTCTTTCGAGTGGGAAAGTAGGCAGAGATAGCAATAGACTGCATTAGCCACTTTACAGCCTGCTAGCCACGATTTTCTTTGGTACCTATTCTTTGAAAATCCTCGGGTGTAGGATTCCCCCTTTTTTTTGTAACTACCTGTTTAATTGATATATTTGGTCTAGGAGGTCCTAATAATTTTGTTGCCGACCGAAAGGAGTTTCTTTCACAGAAAGAACTGCGATGTTGTACTGAGCACCAGCCATCTCGACAGAATATGAGATTGATTTGTTCTTCTCACACCGGATAATTTTGCTGTTAAAACATCTGGAGGCAAAGCAGTGGTGTTACAGAGTTAGTCTCTGTGTTTGAGCATATATAAGTCTACTACTACAGATAAAATGTGAGTTAACATATTTCTCCTAGATGCATTTATCAGGTTCGTATAACAGCCCAGAACACATTTGAAACTATGGTAGTCCCAAACCAGACCTTGGCGCTACAATATTATAAACCACCTTTCAATTCCAGATGAAATTGAGATTTCAATTACATAGCCTACTTGAAGAATTAAGAAATGGGCTAAGAAGTGACGTTCTTGAGCCTAGGATTATTGGCAATAGAGATGTTGCTAGTATTTAGCTAGCTTACAAATCATGGCTAATAAAACGAACTGCAATTAGCTCATACAGTATACTAACAATGTTGGTAAAGTTAACACATATTTTATGTAGTATAGTCAACACAAACAAGAAAAGAACTCTAAATAAAGGAACATGTTTTTTGTTGTAAAATAGCTAGCTCTCCAGATGTTGCGAATGACAAAGTAGCCTAACTTGCTATTGTAATAAACATAGCCTGCAGATTGTCAAATTTGTCAACCTAGAATAACAATAGCTGTCGAATACAGCAGCTAGCCAACAAAACAATTCGAGACGGTAACTTGACATTCTCTCGATTTGGCTTTCATTCTTTGCAGTTTTCAACTCCAGGTCGTAGAAAGGGGCGGGTTATCCTTGAGTATGATTTTTAATTTTTGAAACTAATAAAAAAGAAAACCTAACTTTGGTGTTCAACAGCAAGTATGCATGATATTTATGATGATTTATGAATATGCGAAGCGAATTCATAGCATTGATTCACTGTTGGTTCTGCTTTTTATTACAGTATTTCATAAATTAGTGGAAATCCTTGCAAGACTATGTCAGTATGGTTTTAAATTCCCCCATAATATTAAGCACGTAGGCCCGTACGTACGTAAGCACGTTCATTAACCAGTAACCACAAAATTACCATAGATGATGACATCTATTGTTACCTGGCAATGTTAGAATTTTTGCATTATGTCGTCACTCTAAAACATCAGTGAGAAAGTTTAGTTCATTCTGGAGCAACCTGCTGTCCAGACAACTTGTTTAACATTCATTACAAATCACATATTTTAAGATTTAAATATTGATCAGACATACCAACTTTTACACTTAACGTTTCGTTTTAGCACTCCTCCAGAGCGGTTATACTCAGAATGGAGGAATTGGCTGGAAGTAGGTTAAAATACATCTTTATTTTTCAAGCTAGTTTTATTCATCTTAAAAAATGAATTGAAACCCTAGGTCTAGAACTAGGTTGACCATTAGCCATTATCTTCTATGTCTACATATGTTATCCTATAATGTATCATATTTTTGCTTTCAGGTGAGCCACATGGCACACTTCCACTAAAGCCGCCCTTATGGGAAAGCCTTGGAGATGCCAATAGCAAGAGCCAGTCTACAGCACAGAAGGTAAGAATATTCAATAAGTACTAATGAAAGGCCAAAACTTATGAGATATGAGATAAAATATTATGCTTGAATCTACTACCTCTTCCCTAGATTTGCCATGAAATAAGTTGATAATGAGATGCTGAAGGAGTTAAACACATTGTTTGCACAAAACAAGAGCAGAATCTTAAGGCTTTTTTTAAATTATAATCAGTGTCTCACAATCAGTGTTTCAATTTACATAAGGAAGTGTGCAAACTACCTAACCTCCTTACATGGCAGAAACAACACTATGCCAAAACAGAAGAGTGCAAATTATGTTTGTGGAATACAATTTGAGCAGATGACACAAGGACTTTGAGCAGCACTGTCCAGTTAATGAAGTTTCACAGAACACTCCAAAATGCGAGTTCTTGTGTGTTCATGTGGCATTACAGAAAAGCCTGTTGCCTAACTTCCACAACCTTTCTCCTCAGGGAAATGAAGTCGCTATTGGCTCTTATACCAGTTTTGAAGATGACCTATTGCACTTGACCATGCTGCAGAAGATGTTAGCTTTTGATGAGTCGCAAGCCCTCCATTTGAGCACTGTACTCGAGCTGCAAGAAAAAGCTCAGAGGATGAGAACAGAGGCCCAACTCTGTCAGCTCGCCAGGAAGAAAAGGTTGGTGGTGGTGGTTTATTCATCAATAATATGTATGAGCTAATATGTATGTACAGTATTACTGCTGTAGGTAAAAACTAGGATAACAAATGAATTGCCAATTTGTGTGAGGATTCACAATGAATTCCCTTTTTTTCTTCTTCAGACCGAAGCTTGAAATAGTGGATTTTTAAAATCACAGAATTAAGGGTGAACCAGGTTTCTTTTCTCTCTATTTGGGTCCAGATTTTTACTTTTTTGCGGTTGCAGATTATAGCGTTCTAACTCAATGCTGGACCGATTTCAATCGTTATTGGTGTAAGACCCTAACCATCAAGAATGGGTGTCCAGGGAGGTGAGGGGGGTAGAATGCTATGCACCACTGTGCGGTATTTGTAGTTCTACGTGGTCCTGCTGGTAACTGTTACCCCCTTCACTGGCAGATATCATGAGGAAAGTGGAGCAGATGAAGGAGTCATCCAAATGCAGATGGATCACCTCACACTCGAGTTCAAGAAGAACCAGGTGCACCTTGGATATCTAAACTAAATCATGTTAACTACAATTGTAAAAATTGTCATTGTAAATGACTGATAATGTTTGAAAGATGATATTGTAAAGATCCTTCTGTCTCTATATGTGAACTACTAGTATGGAGCTGATAGAAATTCTGTCTTTGTCATGGAAATGGTTTTTATTGAGATATTGATTGTGAATCTGTTTTATCCTTAGAATGTATTTCAAAGCTATCAGAAATTCCTCAAGTCAGCCACAAGTACAAGCCAATGGCTCACCCAGATTGTTCAGCGCATAGAGACGACTATGAGCTCTGCATCCCGCCTGCAGGAGGAAATGAAATCTCAGGGAGAGGTGATGTTTTTTTTCAGAAACCAGCCAGCACTGCTGCTCTAATTACCTGTAAAATCCTCGTAAATGTATGTTCTACCTAAAACTCTCTTTCAGGAAGCAGTTTCGTGTAGCCCTCTTATTCTGGGTTCACATTTGAATGAGACTAAAGATGATACTGAGAGGTACTGTTACTCTTTTTTTTACTTTGTAAATCTTGCATAAGCCTGTTACACAAAATACATAGCTCTCTCCTAAGTTATCATTTATAAGATTGCCATGATTACGTCCAGGTATGGCCTCAAGGACCTGGTTAAAGACAGTGGGTCTCATTTGGGAAGAGTAGTGGATCAACCTAATCAGAAGGTAGACCTCGCTTTGGACAAGTGTAAGGCCAAGGAGGTGCCGCTCTGTTATGAGTGCATGCTGAGGACATCCCAGGCATCACCAGGTATGGTGTTACTTTTGTGAATCAACGTACTTGGCCTATTTGATTTCATTTATATAGCCCCAAAACAATACAATTGTGTCAAGGCGCTTTACAGAGCCCAGTGCCTGGACCCCCTTAGAGCAAGCACAATGGCAACAAGGGCAAAGATGGAAGGAAACTTCTAAATTAACAGGGGGGGGGGGGGGGGGGGGGCATCTACTTGAGGTTGGGCTGGAGGAGATAGGAAGTGGGGGATATGAGGGGAGGGTTATGTGGCAGAAGGGGAAGGTAAACAACAAGAGGTAGCTCTAAGCTATAAGATAAAAGCATCTCTTTGTGCTGGTCGGCAAACAGAAGTACAGTCATGTCATTTGAATACATATGTTTGTCATAGGAATGTTTTCACTGGAGGGCAGTGGCACAGAAAGGTGCACAAACATCAATGGTGATCATGTCACAAGATTCAGAGATGCTGCTGTGCAGGTTTGTGAGGTTAATAGACCATTTCTATATTGCTGAAAAATGGGGGGGGGGGGACATTTTAATTTGTTTTCTGACAAAATGTTGGTGTGTCGTGGCAGCTACATTGTATATAAGTACTGTATCACTTTTCAATTTGACCACATTCATTCTCTCTTCATCAGACTGATCAGGACATCAAACAATATGCAGAGGAAAAAATTGGAGGGAATGTGGCAAATGTGTCCCTTCTGCTTTCACCTGATGCCCAACTGCTCCTTCTGCTTTCCCTTGATACCCAACTGCTCCTTCTGCCTTCACCTGATACCCAACTGCCCCTAGCAGCCATACTGGTGAGTATGCACTTTCCATAGCTGTATTTTATGTGCAAATCACTAAACGGTAAATCATCTTCTAAGAGAGATATGTCACTGTGATGCTGATGTTTTGCCTATGCATGTGAGGTGCCTATATGTCATCGTATTATTCACGGATTGTTTTCTCACTTCATAGCCAAACCATCATCATACTACAGGCGACGGCACTTCTGATGAAAGTGAAGATGTGCTTGAGCATCTTGAGAGTGTTGGCAATGGCACCAAAGTTGCGATGATGGACGCAAGGGCACTGATGGAGACGGCTGTGTCCACAGTGCTGTTAACTGATGCCAACCTGTCCTCTGAAGTCCTACTGGTAAGAATCACCTTTTGGCAACCATTTGAGATGTGAAGTGCCTGAGTTTGTTTGTTTAAATGTGTGACAAATATTTTTGGGGAAAGTTTTGGTAACCTAACAAAAAGATTCTAGTCATATTCTTATGTATTTGGGTCGGCAGAATGAACATTTAGGAACCAAAAGTAATACAATTTAAGGAACCTTCGTGAAATTAGGAAAATTCCTTTCTTCTTTGCTGGGATCATAATGATTGTCTACAGCAAAATACGGCCATTTTTTGAAAATAAACATGTAGGGTGATTTGCTGCCTCCACTTTTCCATCTTAAATGGCTTTCCTTCCTAACCTAATTAAGCCAAACCATGAGGTGGCTGTTGGTCATAATGAATGCCCTGATGATGGTCCTGAGCTACTGAAGTTCCCAGGTGCTCAGAAGAGAGAGGGAGAATTGACACCAAAGGCTGTACAGCTTTTCAATGCCTCTGAAATGCTCACCCCTACTCCAGCAACAGTAAGATGGCCACTTACTTAGAATGGCAAAAGCCGAAATGTACTTTTCAATGTACTTAATTATTTGATGAAATAATGGTTGTTTATTGTTCAATCAACAGGTCACTAATCTACGCATTAAAACAACTGCAAAGGTGAATGGCACTGAGGTGAGAGTGGGAGAATTGACGCCAAAGGCTGTACAGCTTTTCTCTGCTACTGAAATGCTCACCCCTACTCCAGCAACAGTAAGATGGCCACTTACTTAGAATGGTGAAAGCCAAAATGTGAAATGGATCGCTAAGCAGCAAAGGAATTAACTGAATTATTTGATGAAATAATGATTGTTTATTGTTCATTCATCAGGTCACTAATCCGGGCATTAAAACAACTGCAAAGGTGAATGGCCCTGAGGTGAAAGTGAAACACATGCAGACTTCACAGCCACTTCCTAGCTTTGAGAAACTCCAAAATGGAGTATCAGAAGTGCAGTTTAAGCATGGAAACATCAAGCTATACCATCAGAATATAGACACTGTTGAAAGTGAGGACCTTTTCAAGAACTGTGAGAGTGCTTCCCCTGACAGCAGATTTCAAATGATTGAGAAAGGGATGTTACCTGAAGGTCAACTGTATCCAACAGCCATACCGGTAAAATTGTTGTTCCTGCAGCTATCATTTTATATACTTATAAAAAAAAGCCACAATAGCTTATAATTCACTCACTCATTACTGTGTTGTTACAGATTGAATGCAACTCCTATAATTCCACAATTAAGGGTTCATATAGTTTATTTGTTTGTTTTGGTAATAAAAAAAACAAAGCCTACGAAATAACCTATGATAACCTATGCACCAGATATACATATCTTCAAAATGTATAATGACTGATGTGATCCTTGTTACAACACACTTTGCAGATACATGATAACCTAATTAAGCCAAACCATGAGGTGGCTGTTGGTCATAATGAATGCCCTGATGATGGTCCTGAGCTTCTGAAGTTCCCAGGTGCTCAGAAGAGAGTGGGAGAATTGATGCCAAAGGCTGTACAGCTTTTCTCTGCTACTGAAATGTTCACCCCTACTCCAGCAACAGTAAGATGGCCACTTACTTAGAATGGCAAAAGCCGAAATGTACTTTTCAATGTACTTAATTATTTGATGAAATAATGGTTGTCTATTGTTCAATCAACAGGTCACTAATCTGGGCATTAAAACAACTGCAAAGGTGAATGGCACTGAGGTGAAAGTGAATCACATGCAGACTTCACAGACACTACCTGAAAGTCAACTGTATCCACCAGCCATACCGGTAAAATTGTTGTTCCTGCAGCTATCATTTTTATTTACTTTTAAAAAAAAAAAGCTACAATAGCTAACTATTCACTCACTCATTACGGTGTCTTTTGAGATTTTATGCAACTCCTATAATTTCACAATTAGGGGTTCATGTAGATTATTTGTTTGTGTTGGTAATTAAAAACCAAAAACTACTAAATGACCTACGATACCTATGATAACCAATGAACCAGATATACATATCTTAAAAATGTATAATGACTGATGTGATCATTGTAACAACACATTTTGCAGATACATTATAACCTAATTAAGCCAAACCATGAGGTGGCTGTTGGTCATAATGAATGTCCTAATGATGGTCCTGAGCTACTGAAGTTCCCAGGTGCTCAGAAGAGAGTGGGAGAATTGATGCCAAAGGCTGTACAGCTTTTCTCTGCTTCTGAAATGTTCACCTCTACTCCAGCAACAGTAAGATGGCCACTTACTTAGAATGGCGAAAGCCAAAATGTGAAATGGATCGCTAAGCAGCAAAGGAATTAACTGAATTATTTGATGAAATAATGATTGTTTATTGTTCATTCATCAGGTCACTAATCCGGGCATTAAAACAACTGCAAAGGTGAATGGCCCTGAGGTGAAAGTGAAACACATGCAGACTTCACAGCCACTTCCTAGCTTTGAGAAACTCCAAAATGGAGTATCAGAAGTGCAGTTTAAGCATGGAAACATCAAGCTATACCATCAGAATATAGACACAGTTGAAAGTGAGGACCTTTTCAAGAACTGTGAGGGTGCTTCACTTGACAGCAGATTTCAGATTATTGAGAAAGGGGTGTTACCTGAAGGTCAACTGTATCCACCAGCCATACCGGTAAAATTGTTGTTCCTGCAGCTATCATTTTATTTACTTTTTTTAAAGGATTTAAGGGTTCATATAGATTATTTGCTAGTATTGGTAATTGAAAACCAAAGCCTACGGAATTACCTATGATAACCTATGAACCAGATACATGTCTGAAAAATGTCCTTTTATGTATTTTATTGAAATATACTAAAAATATATACCAAACATAGAGGTACATTTTGAAATGTTAAGTTGTAAGTCTCATAGAGGATATCTGGTCACCCTGGGCTCCACTGACAGCTCAGCTGGATATAATATTGCTCTCAGTCTGCCCAAATTATAAAATGACACTCACCCCATAGACCTGATTTAACTTCTAACTTCTGTTTGGCATAATAGGCTTCACTTGATGAAGCAGTGTTTAATTAACCATCTGTTTTTTAATCCTTTTTCTCCCCTTTTCCACTAGATCTTTACCCAGACAATTGTGTCAGGGATTCCAAATATTAAGGGCATTAAAACTTCTCTGCTATCTCCTAAAGTAAGTAAAACTCAGAAAAACTCTCAACCGCAGTTTGTTGACAGCTGCTCTAAATCTTTGGGGAGAGACACTAAATATCTGATTTGGTCACAACTTTGTTTTTGAAATATGTTGATGCTGACAAACAGCTTGCATCTGAGTAACAAGGCCTTTAATTCCAACACATCTTAGATCAGTGCTAAACAGGAGGAGTCTCAAGGAACGACTAGACGGACACTAGAAGAGCAGAATGTAGCGTCCAAACAACAGAAACAGCAAGGGCATGAAGAGACTGTAAAAGTGCCTCATCTTGAAGGGCCAAAGCAGCAAAAGGTTCCTCATCTTGAAACACCAAAGCAACAAAACGTGTCTCATCCTAAAGTGGAAAAGCAACAAGGGCATGAAGTGATTATGAAAGTGCCTCTTCTTGAAGTGCAAAAGCTGGTTTACTCTGTGGTCAAGGAGCTATGGGAGATATATGACCTTGGAGAAGGCCTGAAGGTTTTATCGGGAATGCCACTGCCACGTCCATCTCAACTCTTTCTGCAAACCTTAACTTGTGCACAACACATGGAGCCACGCACCAGGCACAGCTACTGCAAGGTTAGGCCACTAGGTCTACTGTAGAAAAGGGTGAAAATATAGCTAAAACTGAAGTGATTAAGACAGTTTTTTAGACAAAAAATTACAATCAATTAATAAATAGGTTACAATCAATTACAAAATAATATCACTTAAACATTTACACATTTTTTTTTCTTCTCTGTGAAGCATATATTTGAACTCTGCTGGGAGATCCTTCAGGATATGTATACCAAAGATGGGTCTGGTTGGTCAGACCGTCGGCCTGAGGAATCCTTTCGCGACCTCTCCAAGATTCAGGTAAAATGGCATGAATGGCTGAATGACTGATGCTTTTCAGCACAGCCAGCATTGCATTTTCCACGGTTCCACCAATGCCAGATTTAATTGGTATTGGTCAGTCAGGACAACTGAAACATGAATCATTTTATAAAGGACATTATATTACAGTTGTATTTAACACTTAGATACACATACCTTAAACTGTCAGTCCACCTTCATGTGACTCAATGAAGGGGGGGGGGAAACACAGTGGTAGCAGGTGGTTTTACCTCATTCATTTTTTTTGTGAAGTTTTAATAATTCATTTACAATAAAGGTCTTGTGTCTTTTTCTAGGCATACGTAACCAAGAAGATCTTTAGACTGTTGGAAATGCAAAATACTACTAATGAGGCTGAAAAGAAATACGGTGGAAGTAGCCAATATCACGTTGAGAATGAATTATTGAATGAGCAGCAGAACGTGCCTTATCTTGAAACACCAAGGCGAAAAAACGTGAAAAAACGACAAGTGCATAAAGAGGCTGTGAAGGAGACTGTGAAAGACCCTCGTCTTCAACTGCAAGAGCTGGTTTACACTGTGGTCAAGGAGCTATGGGAGAAATATAACCTTAGAGAAGGATCGAAGGTTTTATCGCGGATACCTACACCGAGTCCATCTATATTCTTCATGCAAACCTTAACTTGTGCGCATCACATCAAGCCAAGCCGCAGGCACAGCTACTGCAAGGTTCGGCCACTAGGTGTACTGTATAAAAGGGTGAAAATATGGCTAAAACTAAAGTGATTAAGTCAGTTTTCTAGACAACATAAGCCATTTACAGAAATAATACCACTTCAACATTAACACTATTTTTTTGTATTCTGTGTGAAGTTTATATTTAAAAGCTGCTGGGAGATCCTTCAGGGTCCCTATCTCAAAAAGCCCAGTGCAGCACCTGCTCGGACAGATTCACGGCTTGAGGAAGATTTCAAATCCTTTAGTGACCTCTCCAAGATTCAGGTAAAATTTCACAAATGGCTGAATGATTGATGCTTTTCAGCACAACCAGCATTGCATTTGCCACGGTCCCACCGATGCCAGATTTAAGTATTGTTCAGTCAGGACAACTGAAACATAAATAACTCTTATAAAAGAAAATTATATCACAGTTATATGAAATTATTAAACCCTTAGATACATATACCTTAAACCGTCAGTCCATCTTTATGTGACTCAATGAAGTAGCAGGTGGTTTTACCTCATTCATTTTTTTTGTGTGAAGTTATAATAATTAATTTACAATAAAGGTCTAATGTCTTTATCTAGGAGTACGTCAGCAATACATTCTTAAGACTGTGTGGAATGAATCCGGAAAACACAATGGAAGTACCATGTTGAGAATGAACTAGAGCTTTACCCCAATCTTCGTAAGTACGGTGCACAGGATTCATTCATCTCTGCAACTTTTCTCTCAGAAAAAGGGGGGAGTTGGAGGGATTGCTGGGGATGATTTCAGAATGTATCATAAAGACTGAAGATGTGTGTATGTACATAGGTAGAAACAATAGCCTACAATATATTATCATATCTAATATTATGTTTCTAATTATAAGTAATTATAATAAAGATACTCACAATTGGAGGGAGCTCAATATATCCATATCAAGCTAATTCACATAATTATGATTTCAGTGCTGGAGAAAAAAAATATGAAGTGAAGATAAAGTTGGCAGATGAAGTCCTTGAGTACATGGGACACTTTTATGACCTTGAATATTTTTTTGTGAAATGAAGAAAAGATTGGAAAATGGCTGCCCTCAGTCCCATCTTCATCTCCCTCATCACTTCCCATCTCAACCGATCCCCTCCTGCAATGCATTCATAAAAATAATAAAAAATAATAAACCATTATAGGGTGGTGTGTTTTTCCTAAATACTAAACCATGTGTACATAACCACAAAAATGACTTTTATAGGCTATAATGGTGTAACATAACATACATGTGACAAGTACTGTACATCAAAAAAAAATATTCTCTAGCACAGCATTCAGAGTTTTGGGAAACAAGTGCAACTTAAATATGAATACAATTTCAAACTTCCCTTCAGCAGTGTTTGTCTGTTTCCCAAGTAGGTCCTGAAAGGTTAGTAAAGTAATGCAGGGCAGCTGTTTCACGTAAATCAAATTCTTTGTTCCTGAAAGATATGTTCTGGTTCTCGTCAAACTGGCAGTACTGTTTGAGTTAACCTCTAAACCAATGCCACTCTTGCAAGCTGGCAAAGGGCAAAGATCACATTTCTGTTTCAATACAGTATTGCTACTAGCCTGGATACCAGCCTGAACTGAACCGCCCACACATTTTTTGGTCTGGGAGATTCAGTCTGGAATTGAGCTAGTTGGGAGAGATTAAACGTCTCAGAAAAGTGATCTGAACAATCAAATTGTAAGGGCGGGCTTTATACATTGATGGACAGATGACCAACCAACGCTTGAGTTGATTAGATAGATAGAATACATCGAACAAAGATGGCGCCGTCTCGGGAGCTTAGTGGGACATATTTTATATGATTTAAGCTATCTACACAACTTTTTTTAATGTCTACATTGACTCGGTTAGTTGTGCATGTGCAAAAACGAATCTTGCCGAGGATTGTAGGTTTTAAATGAAGCACTCTAGACCATTATTGATAGATTATGCTAACGCGTAGACAAAAAAACATTGAAACAAATGGTAGCTTCTAGCCTTGAGTGCTAATTAAGTAACGTGAGCAGGCATATGTCTCAACAGATATTGACAGCGCATTCATTTTGAAAGAGGAACAGAGAAACGCGATCAAGGCATTTGTCGATTGAAAAGATGTTTTTGCCGTCCTTCCTACGGGATCAGGTAAAAGTTGAATCTATCATATCGTAATACTACGTTGCTCTGATTGGTTCTAGGTATCCAATTCAGCGAAGAGGAATTTTCTTTCCTGGTTCGTTGAAACCCGCCCCATAATCACAGCCCAATGGTTCAGTTTCAGACTCATATTCTGACTAGAATTATGAGTATGACATCGTCAGGCTATATTGCTACTACAGCATAGATTTTCACATATTAAATTAAAAAGGTTCTTAACTAATTGAAATGGTCTATTAACAGATACAAAACCATCATTATTAAACTGAATAACACTAACACTGCCTGTTGAATTGCTCTGTGTGTGGCAAGTAAACCACTTTACAAAGAATGTACAATACCCTTGCAGGGACAGGGTTAAACAAGGAATGGGCGGGTCTTAGATCAGAAGTGGGTGTGGCTTAACCAGGAGTTGTTTTATTTTTACAATTTCATTTAAAACATAGAAAATGGATTGATTGAGTTGGAAGTTGGTATTTTAAGCCTGAGATTGGTATGGTTTGACCACAATTTGCTACTTGCTATATTTTGTCAATTATAAAATTAGGGAACAGCCTCAGATTTTAGCGTCAGATCAATGTTTAATAAAACTAGACGTAACGCAAAGCGTTGCAAAATATGACCGCCGAACTGTTCAGTAGGTTTTGGCACAGAATGAGTCATGGTTGTCAGTGTGTTTGTATGTGCGCATTGGTTTGTGTTTCATTTTTATGTATTAAAGGAATTATTTGTGATAGATTTTGATGATTTGGTTATGTAATGTTTTGTGTACTACTTTTTTGTGGATTGTTTTGGTATATTTTTCTTTTGCAATGTAGTTTGTTAAAACAGGTCAAATAAAGAGGTGTGGAAACAAAGTGAAGTTTCCAACCACCAACAGGTGGCACTATAGGTGATATCAGTCAGGCATATGTACACGTTCGGGCTGGATCCAGCGTCCACCCTAAGACATTTTCTCTGGATCAAGCAAGAGTTATAAGAGACTTTGTGTTTTGTGGCAAGCACTGGCAAGTTGGCAAAGTTTGAGGGTCTGCCACGCCCACACCTTCCGACTAATGAGAAAATCTAATATAACTTTTAGTCGCCCATGGCTGAAGAGTAACCTGACCACATTTCAAGGCGTTATCATTAGATTTGTCAGAGGAGTTCGATCAGATGCGAGGTGTGCAAACGCCGTCAAAATGCATCTTCCACTCAAAATGGCTGACTTCCTGTGGATCTGCCACCATGGCGTCAAGAGACTTTTAGTGCGTCCAAGCATGATGAAGAAGTGTACCGAATTCCGTCAAGCTACGCCAAAATAACCCCAATGCGCAGGGTTTTTTGCAATGTTCTAGGGGGCGCTATTGAGCCATTTGCTCCATCCATGGACAAACACTCTACCGAAGATGGACAGTTACAGGCTTGTCCCTGGCAAATTTGGTAATTTTTCGAGCACTTTGACATATATTCGATTAAAACACCTCATTTTTGCTTTTTAATTTTTAACTAGGTGGCACTATACATGTAATGTTTATGGTATGGGTTGGCATGGCCCCTTGACACAAACATACAAGAACAATTTGCCCCTCCAAGGCCCTATGGTTCTCGGGATATTCGAAGAAAACTGTGTCGCGCCACCTACAGGCCAGTTGGTGTATTATCATATAAATCAATGTATTGCATAACAACCCCCCCCCCCCCCCCCCCCCGAACAGAATTCCACGAAACTTCAGAAGGTGTCATAATAATCCCACACCTCCGATTTCGTGCAGTTCTTACCTTGTCAACTTACAATTAACATTTTTTACAACACTCCATTTTTGCTTTTTCATTTGTAACTAGGTGGCGCTATACATGAAATAAGTGGTAGTGGAATGGTTGACGTGGCCTCTTAAGACTAACATACAAAAAAAATGTGGTCCTCCTAAGCCGGTTTTCAACTTATTCACAGAAAACTGAATCGCCCCAACCTCTTTCAAACGGGTCCAGTCCGACGGGGGTGCAACGGATCAAAACGAAAATCAGTGGTTCCATGCTAATCTAGTAAGGCTACATGCCCACCAAATTTCGTGCACCCCGGTGTTTCAGTGTCCAGGAAATCGTTGACAGAAAATCGACAAACAGAAAAAGAAAAAAAAACTCTATTTAGTCGTGCGGCGGTCATAATTACATAACAAGAAAGCACAAGAGGAGACATGATTTTAACAAGTGAGCAAGCATTCACTCACACAGAGCCCATTGTCATGGTCTGTTTCTTATGCGAAGCATGCCAAAAACACCATCTTGTGTTTGTCTGGTTTCAGGGTGACGGGTTACGACCCCCAACAGTCGCATTGTTTCAACCCAGAAATCCCTGCGGTGTGCCATGGTGGTTAATCCATGAGGGGGCCATATCGACTTAATTTGTTATGCTTTTTACTGGCCGAATGTTGATGGGTGACCCATATGTCACAGCAGGGCGCATGCAGTCATTGGTTGCTCAAACAAGTGAACGTGCTGGCAGGGGCCCAGCAAATGTTTTTATAGCCAGCTGTAAAGCCCTCAGGGTGGTTAAAACAGCTTGTTAAGGACTGATTTGTGAGAAAGGGAGAGATAATGGGAGAGGAAGAGGAAGCGATGGAGACAGGGATGAGAGAGAGGAAAGGATATAGAGAGAGAATAGGTCATTCGGCGGACACTCACCTAAGAGTTTGGAGTGGCCTAGGGCAGTGTTTCCCAAACTGAGGAACTCGTACCCCCAGGGGCACGCAAAGGGACGTAGGGGGTACGCAGGGCATTTGATTTGCATTTCCAAAGTGAAAGAGCCCATTACATTTTCAAATGTTTATGTAAATAGACATGACATCATGGAGAAAATCAAACCCTTGTTTCCTCTGTTGTGTCTGTTTTCTTTCCTTTCATTTTCTCTGTCCATCTAGGTCTCTTGTCAGTGGCATGTATATTGGTCAGTATTCAGTAATCGGTATTCCTGGCTACCGTTACACCATGAAGACAAAAGAACACTCCGAGCAACTCAGAGAAAAGGTTATTGAAAAGTATTAGTCAGGGGAATGATACAAAAAAAAATGTCCAAGGCACTTAACATCCCCCGGAATTCTGTTAAATCCATCATCAAGAAATGGAAGGAGTACGGCGCATGTGTAAATCTGCCTAGAGCAGACCGTCCTCACAAACTGAGTGAGTGCAAGAAGGATACTAGTGAGAGAGGCCACCAAGGCACCTATACTCTGAAGGAGTTAAAAGCTTCAGCAGCTGAGAGATGGGAGAGACTATGCATACAACAACTGTTGCCCAGGTTCTTCACCAATCAAAGCTTTATGGAAGAGAGCCACTGTTGAAAAAAAGCTCCACTTCAGTCTCATCAGACCACAGAACCTTCTTCCACTTGACCACATGCCTTTTGGCGAACTCTAGTCGATATTTGGTATGAGTTATTTTAACAGTGGCTCTCTTCCATAAAGCTTTGGTAACGTAGCCCGAAAGTGGCTCAACGGACGCTTACCTCATTAAGCATGCTTTTGGTAAAAACAGCTTGCTACAAGTTACTTATACACACTTGCATATATTCATAAATACAGGCTGATAGGCATGGTTAACGTAAGGTTTTCAAAAGTCAAATAACACATGAATGGAGTGATGATAACTCATAAATGCACACAAAGGAAGAGTTTAAAATCCTCATTTTCTTAATCACTGTCCTTTAACATAAAATACTCCGTATACAGGTGTTATACAATAAATATCACAGAAACATGTGAAAGGAGAGTCAGGAAGTGTTCTGTTTTCTTCTAAAAGAATTTTGACGGCTGTGTTTGTCTTTTGAAAATATGGCTGTGAATACCAAAAGAAAACACAAGTTCCATTTTGTGAACAGTTACAGTTTTTCACGATTGCTAAAACACATTTCTTGAAACTGTACACAAAACCTCATCTTCAAGCACTATTTACAAAACCTCTGAATCCTCTTGCAAAATTAAACTTTCGCCTCAAAACAGTTTTACCTGTGCTCAAAATAAAACACTGCTCTCAAATCATAAACAAAATGATATACACTTTCAGTTCTTTCTCCTCCTTGTACCCCTATACGTATACTGTACCCTGCATCTCACTACTCACACTACTCTCTGGTTCTTTGTTGATATGAACCTGCAACCAGTCAAAATCTACTGAGCAGTCAGTACTGTTACTGAAACAAATAGAAAGCACAATGTTCAGGGCCATACAACTTGTTTTTTGTACATTATACAGCCTACAATGCACTGAAGGCCTACTACAGTATACCTACACTACTACTCCTCGTCGGCCACCTCGCATACACACTCGTCCTCGTCCTCTCACATTGTTTCTTCTATTCATTCTCAGACTTTCTCCTCCCCACCTTCAACAACCTGTTTGCTCTCTAAACTGGCTTATATAGGTTGTGTCACATCATTTGAAATCAATTTTGAGTGGTTGTGTTCAATCAATGATATTTGTTCTCTCTTTGTATTTGATTTTTTCACTTGTGTTTACCAGTATGGATGACATGTGAATTAGAGTGCAGAATGTGTTTAGAGTTTTGCTGAAAAATTTAAGTGTGATCTGCAAATTGTGTTTTACCATGTGAAATAGTTTAAGGTATTGACAACAGACTGCACAATTAGCTACATGAGTTCAGGCAACTGAGAACTTTGTTCAGCCAATGGGTTTTAGTGTTTTAGCAATTGAAAAACTGTAAGAGATTTGATGGCAAAGAGTCATCTTGCAAAGGGAGTGTCAGGTTTAGCATTTTGTGTGTGAGGTTTTCAGTTTTCTGTGTGCAGTTTTGCGAAAGCCGTTATTGTTTTGAAAAACGTGTGTTAACAATTCTGAAAAACTGTAAGTATGAGACACGTTTAACACAGGAACAGTCTGATGGATGAAGAATGGTCTTTTGATCGATACAATCTTAATGTGATGAGCTCCTTTAGATGTCTTATTAACATTTTACGTCACGTCCGATTAAGTAATTGTGAAGTAATTGTGATTGACAAACAAGGGAAAGGATCCTTTCACAGCCTGTGACAGGGGACGTTAAAATAAGCCCTTGAGCGAAGTGAGTGTGGTCTTTAAGGTGGCAAGCACCTGAAACGGGCTCTGAATTGTTATGTCCTTGGATAGAAAGGAAAAGCCAAACCCCCAAACAGGACAGAAAAGTCTCAGAAAAACAGATACCTGTCAGTGCCAGACAAAAAAAAACGTCACAGTCCTTTAAGCGAAGCATTCAAAAATGTAGGAAGTTAAGAGAGTGAAGGGGAGATGGAAGGGGGAAGGAAAAAGAGCCAAGAACAAGAAAAAAAGGAGGGAAAAAAGAGCAAGGGAAAAAGAGATCGGAAAAAGTTACCCAAGGCACTGTGTTGGGCTCTCAATGCCTGTGGATGAAGTTGTGTCTCTTCTGATGTTCTCCCAGCTGGACTGCCTTTCCCTCGCTGTCTCCTCTGATCTCCCCTGTCGGCTTCGGAGAGGCTGCTGCTCCCTCCACCATCCAGTCCCCCTGAGCTGTCAAAGTAGCCCCCGAATCAATCGCCACCCCTCACTCCGTCCTGATCAAAGGCACACAGGTAAGACAAACACCCAGCCACATACAATTGCCATCTCTCACTACAGAAAGTTTGTGGGGGAGGGACATTTTTCTTTTGCCATTTTAGCCCTCTTTTACAGGGTTTGGTGGGATGTGTGTGTGTGTGGATTGGGTAGGGAGGTGTTCTCATAACTTAACTTGTCTGACACAGTGGCGGTGCTCAGAGTGGAGTGGATTGATCACAAGGAAACTCAAGCGATCAGGTTTGAGCGTGAGGCACTGGGAAGTTTATTCTGCTGTCTTTGAAATATTGAGAATGATTTGAGAAATGTATCAAAGAGAGAGAGAAAATCTGTAAGAATCCCAAATTATCTTTGTTGTTGTTATTTGACACTCACGGCTGGGGTGCACTGGGTTACTTGTCTTATTGAAGTGACTACTTATGTATGACGCAATGGCGGAGTTGAAAAAACCCCAAACGATTCCCCCTGAATAATGAAAACACTCACCTCAGTTGGGGGGAGATCACTTTCATGTTTTGGCCTTTGACTTTCTGAGCCAGTGAGGCAGACAGTGCCTTGCATAAGTATTCACCCCCTTGGATGTTTTACCCTTTTATTGCTTTTATAAATCAGTCATGGTCAATATAAGTTGGCTTTTTGGACAAAAAAAAACACAAAAAAGCCCTCTTTAATGTCAAAGTGAAAACAAATTTCTACACAGTTATGTAAATTAAATAAAAATATGTAATGAAAATAAGTGATTGCATAAGTATTCACCCCCTTTACATAGAATGACCTTATTCAACAGAGGTCCAGCCAATTTGTGCTAGAAGTCTCACAATTAGTAAAATGGGGATCAGTGTGCAGTGAATGTATCTAAAGTGATTGTAGTATAACGAAACCTGTGTCTGGAAGGTCAATTCACT
This sequence comes from Sprattus sprattus, assembly GCF_963457725.1. Lineage (NCBI taxonomy): Eukaryota > Metazoa > Chordata > Actinopteri > Clupeiformes > Clupeidae > Sprattus > Sprattus sprattus. The sequence continues at coordinate 7,064,489 of NC_137918.1, forward strand.
GGACAGTATTCAGTAATCAGTATTCCTGGCTATTGTTACACCATGAAGACCAGTGATGATAAAAAGTCACTTTGTCGACTATTAACTGATGTCCACTCACAGCTCTGCAATGAGTCTTCATATTCATAGGTCCATTCTGGAGAAATAAGGAAGGACAGCACTTACGGGAACGGCTCATTGTGCCCTGGTTGTTTCAGATGGCTGAACTTCCTCCAGGAGATTCCAACTAAAAGACCTCTGACTCTCATCTGGAGATGATTCAGAGTTGGCAGGCCGTGTGAGAACCTTATTGTGGTTTGTCAGCCTTACTCTGACCGTAAGGATAGAGACGCAATCCCTGGAGCGAGAAAAAGACAGTTAGCTAAAGAATAGAAAAAAAAACCACAAGTCTGTGGTCACTTCCAAGTCTTTTTATTAAGAAACCGTCCTAATCCTTTCACACACAAGTCCAGTGTTACACAGAAGTGCACATTCATTCCTTCCTGGCAGATGGTATGGATAACACAAGATGTCACTGCAGAAATATGTTCATTTTATAAGAGTAGTTGCACATGAATAGATGAATTTCTGTAAGTATAAATAAATAAATAAATTCTTTCCTTTTGCTTTTGAGAAGGCCATTGTACAAGCCTCCAGTTTCATGCATTAGGTAAACACACACTGATGACTTGTTCTGCCTCCACCTGCTGGTTCTGATGATTGATTTATGGCCTTTGATTGAGTACATGGATATTACTTCCCAGCACTACATTTCAATAAACAAGCAATTTCCCCTAACCGGACCCCAAGCATTCCCCCCTACTTAAGCGATTATTATCTGCAAACATTCACAGGCATTGTGTTTTTTATATATATACAGTACTGTGCAAAAGTTTTAGGCAGGTGTGAAAAAATGCTGTAAACTAAGAATGCTTTCAAAAATGGAAGTGTTAACAGTTTATTTTCATCAATTCTTCATAAATTAACAAAATGCAGTTTAGGAACAGAAGAAAATTCTAAATTAAATCAAAATTTGGTGTGTCACCCTTTGCCTTCAAAATAGCATCAATTTTCCAGATACACTTGCGCACAGTTTTTGAAGGAACTCGGCTGGTAAATTGTTCCAAACATCTTGGAGAACTAACCACAGATCTTCTGTGGATGTAGACTTCTTAAAATTCTTCTGTCTCTTCATGTAAACCCAGACAGACTCGATGATGTAGAGATCAGGGCTCTGTGGGGGTCATACCATCACTTGCAGGACTTTCTGTTCTTCTTAAAGCTGAAGATAGTTGTTAATGACATTGGCTGTATGTTTGGGGTTATGTTCCTGCTGCAGAATACATTTGGTGCCAATCATACGCCTCCCTGATGGTATTGCATGATGGATTAGTATCTGCCTGTATTTCTCAGCATTGAAGACTCCAATCATCCTGACCAAATTTCCAACTCCACTTGCAGAAATGCAGCCCCAAACTGGAAAGGAACCTCTACCATGCTTCACTGTTGCCTGCAGACTCTCATTATTGTACCTCTCTCCAGCCCTTCGGCGAACAAACTGTCTTCTTCTACAGCCAAATATTTCTAATTTTGACTCATCAGTCCAGAGCACCTTCTGCCATGTTTCTGCACCCCAGTTTCTATGTTTTCGTGCTTAGTTCAGTCACTTGGCCTTGTTTCCTTGTCGGGGTAGAGCTTTTTGGCTGCAACTCTTCCATGAAGACCACTTCTGGCCAGACTTCCCCGGACAGTAAATGTCTGTACCTGGGTACCACTGGTTTCTGCCAGTTCTGAGCTGATGCCACTGCTTGAAATCTTCCGATTTCGAAGGTAAGTAAGCTTGATGTGTTTTTCATCAGCTGCATTAAGTTTCCTTGGCTGACCACTGCGTCTACGATCCTCAACGTCTTCTTCAAAAGAGCTTGAACTGCACATTTTGAAACCCCTGTCTGCTTTGAAATCTTTGTCTGGGAGAGACCCTGCTGATGCAGTATAACTACGTTGTGTCTTGTTGCTGTGCTCAGTCTTACCATGTAAATGGATAAAAAAATAAACATTTATCGTTTACATTTTTCAAAGCATTCTTAGTTCATAGCATTTTTTCACACCTGCCTAAAACTTTTGCACAGTACTGTATATATATATATTTATATTTCCGTTTGGGCTTTTTATGCCTTTGGACAGGACAGTGAAGTGCATGACAGGAAGCGAGGTAGAGAAGAGGGCTGGGAGGACTGGGAGGACTGGGAAATGACATCAGGCCAGACTTGAACCTATGTCCCCGCGGGCAAGGAATCTCATAACTGGCATTGTGATCTACTCCTGAGACAAACTCTCACTCGACACAGATGTTTACACCTTTTTTTGAAGATGCTGTACTTATGACCTTGATTTTGTCAACTGCATGTAAATAAAAGAGGAGTCTTTCTGGTTATACCTGAGACTGAATTCATTTTTATCATGGTCTCTCTCTTTCTCTCTATGATGTTTGACACGACAGATACACATTTTATTGCCCTCAGGGGCTTATTTATGATTAAACCAGTCCTAATGTTAACTCTAATCACTAACCACTACTATATCCATAATTGGTTGTGGCCTATATGGAGGTGTTGGGTACTCAGGCATATGAGTTGTTTATCACTAAGCAGATGCAATGTGGGTAATCATGATTGACATAATAGGTTGTAGGTAGCAAGTGCTTCAGTCTTATTTTGTTTTATAGTGTATCTACTTGGACACAATTGAAATTGTTACACATGTACCTCCCAGGACACTGATTAAACACTGAGAATATAATGCCACTATAAACTAAACTGCCAGGTGAACTAGGTAAGAGCTGTCTGCAATAAGGAATGTCATGGCCACATCCTTATCATCTATTTTGAATAAATAGAAGATTTGGTTAGAATTGGTGTTCTCTGCTCATAGAATTTATAGTTGTGCCAGCACTTTGTAGTTCCTTTTAATATAAAAGAATAAATGTCACAGGGGCCAGTCATGCCCACGAGTGCCCTTCTTAATCCTCATGCAGAGTCCCAAAAAGTCTGTCCCAGTGTGTGAAATACGGGGCCTAGTTGGACTTAAACTTGAGGTGATGGAGGTCATGATGGGTTGCTCCTCCAAAAAGCCCAAACGGCACCAGTCTGTGGATGGCCCAGGGGAAGTCGTATCCGCAGTGGTCCTCCACAGACAGCCCGATGTTGAGCACGAAGAACCGCAGCTCAGTGAGCGGGTGGCAGCCCAGGAGCAGAGGGTTGATGGCGGCGAAGAAGCCCAGTGAGAGCGTCTCCCAGACGCCCGAGTACTCCGTGCTCAGCACGAACGTAGAGGTGTACTTGTGATGCACCTTGTGGAACGTCCGGTACAGCCAGGGCACCTTGTGGTGCAGCATGTGCCACACAATGTACTGAAAATCAAACAGCAGGAGACAGGCCAGCAGGTCATGTGCCACCTTCATCAGGTGCGGAACCTCTGCCGGTAAGCTCAAACTCCTCTAGTACCAGTGCAGCACCGTTAGCGGGAAGATGAACATCACATTGGTATAGAGCGAGTGGACCAGGCATCTCTACATCACCTCCCAAGGCACATGGCTCCTCTGCTGGATCTTGTAGCAGCGGATAAGCTCCACGTGCGGTGACAGGAGGTCCAGGGCCAGGTAGGGCAGGCAGAAGAGCAGGTAGGTGCCCAGGGAGAAGAGCACGGGGAAGAAGGGGGAGCTGAGCCAGGCATCGTGCATCAGGAGCCAGTCCCAGACGCTCTGTAGTAGCAGTGCAAACATGTCTCTTCAGGTCTGTGTGCGAGACGATTATGCTGCTAACTCCTGTGGAGCCAGAGTAGTGCTCTGGCAGGGCCGGCCCCCTTATCTCCTTAAATGGCTTTCCTGTGACTGGGGGTTTCCTGGGAATTTTTAGAAGCTATTGAGTTTGTGTGTGAGTGTGTGTGTGCGCGCGGACACGTGTGTGTGTGGGCATGTGTGTGTGGGCGTGAGTGTGTATGTCAGCTGGTGGATTTGACAGAAAGATAGAGAGCAAAAAGAGAGATTAGATAGACATATTTTGGCACAGGATAGATGTTTAGATCTTAACTATGTAAAAGCCACAAAAAAAACAAGGTTTCATATGAATGAACTTTTGCAAGGAATCCAAATTGAATCCAATATGAAACCCAAGCTGATAAGAAAGGAAAACAAAACCAAAATGAGAGAGGAGGATAGTGGGAAGAGATGGACGTAGAGATGGTCACAGAGGCCAAGCTGAGAAAGGGCGAGAAGAGAAAGAGGTTTTACACATTCAGATACTTTACTGTGCATTTTACTGAAAAAAATAAGAGGATGCCACAGTATGCCCCTCATACACCTAAAACACTGACAACATGCCCCTCATATAGCCCAATACACTGTCATCTCCTCTAAAACATCCCCTTAATTGGTCTGAAGGTAATTAGAGCAGTGTTGCCAACTTAGCGACTTTGTCTCTTTATCTGGCGACTTTTCAGACCCCCTTGGCGACTTTTTTAGCAAAAAGCAACTAGCGATAAATCTAGCGACTTTTTTTTTTTTGTCATTTGGTGGATTATTGTTGACAAAGCACTGAAAAAGCATCTCACATATCCTGTTCTGCAGTTCATGTTACAACTGATCTCACGAGAGCTGAGAACAGCAAGGGCTGTCATGGTCTCCTCTCCACTCACACAGCGCAGTCTGACTAAATAACAGCAAAATATTAGAACTTTGTATTTGCGGGAAAAATATTAGTGTTACCCCGTCAGAATTGCATTTTGTGCGCATCCGCAGCTTATTTACATATTATGCAAATTAGCTGATTACATCATCTAGCGACTTCTGGCGACTTTTCGTAGAGCTTACAGCTACTTTCCTCACAGAAAAGTTGGCAACACTGAAGTAGAGAGGTCCTCTGTGCCATCTCTAACCATGTGACCCATAGACCCAAGGAAGCATCTGCCATCAAAGGAATGAGTCATCTACTGTGTTTAGAGAACACAACCAATGGGAGGATTACAAGCATTTGCTACAAAAGAAAAGCAAAATATTATACTGTCTGCTCGTAGAAAAATGATCCACATTGGTCTGAAGGAAATTAGAGAGTTCTGTTATAACTCCAACTTAGTGACCTTTAAACACAGAAGTGTCTAATGAATGAACAAATGACCAAGATCGGACAAATTGACAGGCTCTCTGATAACTGACTGACAATATCTTACCTTGTGACTGTAATATACAAGTTGCCCGACCAGACAAAAGCTTTACAGTCACCCGCTGTAAATACACAGTGGAACAAATTCAAGAGTCAAAGCATGAATGAAAGAATGACAGTGTAAATAAAAGAATGAACTCAGTAACCTACAGAAGAATTGGGAAAGCAGCTGATAAAACTGCTTAATATTTTCCAAGAAATCACATAGAGAACTGGATGAGAGGTATGGTCATGTGATGGGTTTAGGGATGTCTGTGGTGGAAGAATATACAACTAATGGTCGTCTAAGACAGGGGTTTTCAACCAGGGGTCCGTACTGCACATATTTAAGTGTTATAGGCAGAATACCTGTGCAGGGGGAGGGGGCATGGCGGCTAGCTATGTACCCTGATAATCTCCATATTTAAGTGTTAAAGGCAGAATATCTGTGCAGGGGGAGGGGGCGTGGCAGCGGTGGTTACAAACATGCACGCGCGTGCAGGCACATCAGTGGGCCTCAAATTACTTTCTAGTCAGAATGGTTGTCCCTGGGACAAAACCAGTTAAAAACCCCTGGTCTAAGATATTACTGTATTACTTTGATTTGATCATCACAGAGATCAAAGGAAATAAGGGTACATAAGGGGTTTTGAGCAGTGGTGACTCGTGAAAAAATTCTCAGGGGGCAATTTTTGGGATAATGACAAAGGCGACCCATTCGGTAAGTACATAAAGCAGGACAATTTTATCTTCTTGTTGTGAGCTGATTAACTCATCCAGCAATATCTTTTTGTTCACCAGATGGCAGCACACAACAGAAAGATTTCCCCTCGAGCTACACAAGTTACAGGTGGAAAGCTGAAGTGACTCGCACTAAATTGTCACACTTCATTATTCACATTACACAAATGTTGGAAGTAAAATAGCTAAACAGGACACATGACATGTCCAGTAACAACATAAAGAAGGGGGCAACATGTAAGTGAAAACCAACAATATTTATTGACTAATCTTTACAAAAGAAAAATAAGTTAAATGGCATAGAAAATAACTCTGTGTAAGTGCAAGTAGCATGCATGGAGTGAACAATCTCAAAGACAGCCTGTATCCCTCATCCAATTGAGTGGCAATGTTCACCCATCCAAAATTAGAGAATTTCAGACAGTGGTCCATGTGTAGCTTCGCCTGCTCATGTTTCTTTACCTTTTCGGACAGATGGTGCATGTCCTTAACTCCTGTTAAATGCAGTGATGTCTGTAATGGTGTCTTTCGAGTGGGAAAGTAGGCAGAGATAGCAATAGACTGCATTAGCCACTTCACAGCCTGCTAGCCACGATTTTCTTTGGTACCTATTCTTTGAAAATCCTCGGGTGTAGGATTCCCCCTTTTCTGTAACTACCTGTTTAATTGATATATTTGGTGTAGGAGGTCCTAATAATTTTGTTGCCGACCGAAAGGAGTTTCTTTCACAGAAAGAACTGCGATGTTGTACTGACCACCAGCCATCTCGACAGAATATGAGATTGATTTGTTCTTCTCACACCGGATAATTTTGCTGTTAAAACATGGAGGCAAAGCAGTGGTGTTACAGAGTTAGTCCCTGTGTTTGAGCATATATGTCTACTACTACAGATAAAATGTGAGTTAACATATTTCTCCTAGATGCATTTATCAGGTTCGTATATAACAGCCCAGAACACATTTGAAAATATGTCACTGGTAGTCCCAAACCAGACCTTGGCGCTACAATATTATAAACCACCTTTCAATTCCAGATGAAATTGGGATTTCAATTACATAGCCTACTTGAAGAATTAAGAAATGGGCTAAGAAGTGAAGTTCTTGAGCCTAGGGTTATTGGCAATAGAGATGTTGCTAGTATTTAGCTAGCTTACAAAACATGGCTAATAAAACGAACTGCAATTAGCTGATACAGTATACTAACAATGTTGGTAAAGTTAACACATATTTTATGTAGTATAGTCAACACAAACAAGAAAAGAACTCTAAATAAAGGAACATGTTTTTGTTGTAAAATAGCTAGCTCTCCAGATGTTGCGAGTGACAAAGTAGCCTAACTTGCTATTGTAATAACCATAGCCTGCAGATTGTCAAATTTGTCAACCTAGAATAACAATAGCTGTCTTCATATACAGCAGCTAGCCAACAAAACAATTCGAGAACGGTAACTTGACATTCTCTCTTGATTTGGCTTTCATTCTTTGCAGTTTTCAACTCCAGGTCGTAGAAATGGGCGGGTTATCCTTGAGTATGATTTTTAATTATTGAAACTAATGAAAAGGAAAACCTAACTTTGGTGTTCAACAACAAGTATGCATGATATTTATGATGATTTATGAATATGCGAAGCGATTTCATAGCATTGATTCACTGTTGGTTCTGCTTTTTATTACAGTATTTCATAAATTAGTGGAAATCCTTGCAAGACTATGTCAGTATGGTTTTAAATTCCCCCATAATATTAAGCACGTAGGCCCGTACGTACAAGCACGTTCATTAACCAGTAACCACAAAATGACCATAGATGATTACATCTATTGTTACCTGGCAATGTTAGAATTTTTGCATTATGTCGTCACTCTAAAACGTCAGTGAGAAAGTTTAGTTCATTCTGGAGCAACCTGCTGTCCAGACAACTTGTTTAACATTCATTAGAAATCACATATTTTAAGATTTAAATATTGATCAGACATACCAACTTTTACACTTAACGTTTCGTTTTAGCACTCCTCCAGAGCGGTTATACTCAGAATGGAGGAATTGGCTGGAAGTAGGTTAAAATACATCTTTATTTTTCAAGCTAGTTTTATTCATCTTAAAAAATGAATTGAAACCCTAGGTCTAGAACTAGGTTGACCATTAGCCATTATCTTCTATGTCTACATATGTTATCCTATAATGTATCATATTTTTGCTTTCAGGTGAGCCACATGGCACACTTCCACTAAAGCCGCCCTTATGGGAAAGCCTTGGAGATGCCAATAGCAAGAGCCAGTCTACAGCACAGAAGGTAAGAATATTCAATAAGTACTAATGAAAGGCCAAAACTTATGAGATATGAGATAAAATATTATGCTTGAATCTACTACCTCTTCCCTAGATTTGCCATGAAATAAGTTGATAATGAGATGCTGAAGGAGTTAAACACATTGTTTGCACAAAACAAGAGCAGAATCTTAAGGCTTTTTTTAAATTATAATCAGTGTCTCACAATCAGTGTCTCAATTTACATAAGGAAGTGTGCAAACTACCTAACCTCCTTACATGGCAGAAACAACACTATGCCAAAACAGAAGAGTGCAAATTATGTTTGTGGAATACAATTTGAGCAGATGACACAAGGACTTTGAGCAGCACTGTCCAGTAAATGAAGTTTCACAGAACACTCCAAAATGCGAGTTCTTGTGTGTTCATGTGGCATTACAGAAAAGCCTGTTGCCTAACTTCCACAACCTTTCTCCTCAGGGAAATGAAGTCGCTATTGGCTCTTATACCAGTTTTGAAGATGACCTATTGCACTTGACCATGCTGCAGAAGATGTTAGCTTTTGATGAGTCGCAAGCCCTCCATTTGAGCACTGTACTCGAGCTGCAAGAAAAAGCTCAGAGGATGAGAACAGAGGCCCAACTCTGTCAGCTCGCCAGGAAGAAAAGGTTGGTGGTGGTGGTTTATTCATCAATAATATGTATGAGCTAATATGTATGTACAGTATTACTGCTGTAGGTTAAAACTAGGATAACAAATTAATTGCCAATTTGTGTGAGGATTCACAATGAATTCCCTTTTTTTCTTCTTCAGACCGAAGCTTGAAATAGTGGATTTTTAAAATCACAGAATTAAGGGTGAACCAGGTTTCTTTTCTCTCTATTTGGGTCCAGATTTGTACTTTTTTGCGGTTGCAGATTATAGCGTTCTAACTCAATGCTGGACCGATTTCAATCGTTATTGGTGTAAGACCCTAACCATCAAGAATGGGTGTCCAGGGAGGTGAGGGGGGTAGAATGCTACGCACCACTGTGCGGTATTTGTAGTTCTACGTGGTCCTGCTGGTAACTGTTCCCCCCTTCACTGGCAGATATCATGAGGAAAGTGGAGCAGATGAAGGAGTCATCCAAATGCAGATGGATCACCTCACACTCGAGTTCAAGAAGAACCAGGTGCACCTTGTATATCTAAACTAAATCTTGTTAACTACAATTGTAAAAATTGTCATTGTAAATGACTGATAATGTTTGAAAGATGATATTGTAAAGATCCTTCTGTCTCTATATGTGAACTACTAGTATGGAGCTGATAGAAATTCTGTCTTTGTCATGGAAATGGTTTTTATTGAGATATTGATTGTGAATCTGTTTTATCTTTAGAATGTATTTCAAAGCTATCAGAAATTCCTCAAGTCAGCCACAAGTACAAGCCAATGGCTCACCCAGATGGTTCAGCGCATAGAGACGACTATGAGCTCTGCATCCCGCCTGCAGGAGGAAATGAAATCTCAGGGAGAGGTGATGTTTTTTTTTCAGAAACCAGCCAGCACTGCTGCTCTAATTACCTGTAAAGTCCTCGTAAATGTATGTTCTACCTAAAACTCTCTTTCAGGAAGCAGTTTCGTGTAGCCCTCTTATTCTGGGTTCACATTTGAATGAGACTAAAGATGATACTGAGAGGTACTGTTACTCTTTTTTTTACTTTGTAAATCTTGCATAAGCCTGTTACACAAAATACATAGCTCTCTCCTAAGTTATCATTTATAAGATTGCCATGATTACCTCCAGGTATGGCCTCAAGGACCTGGTTAAAGGCAGTGGGTCTCATTTGGGAAGAGGAAGAGTAGTGGATCAACCTAATCAGAAGGTAGACCTCGCTTTGGACAAGTGTAAGGCCAAGGAGGTGCCGCTCTGTTATGAGTGCATCCTGAGAACATCCCAGGCATCACCAGGTATGGTGTTACTTTTGTGAATCAACGTACTTGGCCTATTTGATTTCATTTATATAGCCCCAAAACAATACAATTGTGTCAAGGCGCTTTACAGAGCCCAGTGCCTGGACCCCCTTAGAGCAAGCACAATGGCAACAAGGGCAAAGATGGAAGGAAACTTCTAAATTAACAGGGGGGGGGGGGGGGGGGGGGCATCTACTTGAGGTTGGGCTGGAGGAGATAGGAAGTGGGGGATATGAGGGGAGGGTTATGTGGCAGAAGGGGAAGGTAAACAACAAGAGGTAGCTCTAAGCTATAAGATAAAAGCATCTCTTTGTGCTGGTCGGCAAACAGAAGTACAGTCATGTCATTTGAATACATATGTTTGTCATAGGAATGTTTTCACTGGAGGGCAGTGGCACAGAAAGGTGCACAAACATCAATGGTGATCATGTCACAAGATTCAGAGATGCTGCTGTGCAGGTTTGTGAGGTTAATAGACCATTTCTATATTGCTGAAAAATGGGGGGGGGGGGGGGGGGGGGGATATTTTAATTTGTTTTCTGACAAAATGTTGGTGTGTTGTGGCAGCTACATTGTATATAAGTACTGTATCACTTTTCAATTTGACCACATTCATTCTCTCTTCATCAGACTGATCAGGACATCAAACAATATGCAGAGGAAAAAATTGGAGGGAATGTGGCAAATGTGTCCCTTCTGCTTTCACCTGATGCCCAACTGCTCCTTCTGCTTTCCCTTGATACCCAACTGCTCCTTCTGCCTTCACCTGATACCCAACTGCCCCTAGCAGCCATACTGGTGAGTATGCACTTTCCATAGCTGTATTTTATGTGCAAATCACTTAACGGTAAATCATCTTCTAAGAGAGATATGTCACTGTGATGCTGATGTTTTGCCTATGCATGTGAGGTGCCTATATGTCATCGTATTATTCACGGATTGTTTTCTCACTTCATAGCCAAACCATCATCATACTACAGGCGACGGCACTTCTGATGAAAGTGAAGATGTGCTTGAGCATCTTGAGAGTGTTGGCAATGGCACCAAAGTTGCGATGATGGACGCAAGGGCACTGATGGAGACGGCTGTGTCCACAGTGCTGTTAACTGATGCCAACCTGTCCTCTGAAGTCCTACTGGTAAGAATCACCTTTTGGCAACCATTTGAGATGTGAAGTGCCTGAGTTCGTTTGTTTAAATGTGTGACAAATATTTTTGGGGAAAGTTTTGGTAACCTAACAAAAAGATTCTAGTCATATTCTTATGTATTTGGGTCGGCAGAATGAACATTTAGGAACCAAAAGTAATACAATTTAAGGAACCTTCGTGAAATTAGGAAAATTCCTTTCTTCTTTGCTGGGATCATAATGATTGTCTACAGCAAAATACGGCCATTTTTTGAAAATAAACATGTAGAGTGATTTGCTGCCTCCACTTTTCCATCTTAAATGGCTTTCCTTCCTAACCTAATTAAGCCAAACCATGAGGTGGCTGTTGGTCATAATGAATGCCCTGATGATGGTCCTGAGCTACTGAAGTTCCCAGGTGCTCAGAAGAGAGAGGGAGAATTGACACCAAAGGCTGTACAGCTTTTCAATGCCTCTGAAATGCTCACCCCTACTCCAGCAACAGTAAGATGGCCACTTACTTAGAATGGCAAAAGCCGAAATGTACTTTTCAATGTATTTAATTATTTGATGAAATAATGGTTGTTTATTGTTCAATCAACAGGTCACTAATCTACGCATTAAAACAACTGCAAAGGTGAATGGCACTGAGGTGAGAGTGGGAGAATTGACGCCAAAGGCTGTACAGCTTTTCTCTGCTACTGAAATGCTCACCCCTACTCCAGCAACAGTAAGATGGCCACTTACTTAGAATGGCGAAAGCCAAAATGTGAAATGGATCGCTAAGCAGCAAAGGAATTAACTGAATTATTTGATGAAATAATGATTGTTTATTGTTCATTCATCAGGTCACTAATCCGGGCATTAAAACAACTGCAAAGGTGAATGGCCCTGAGGTGAAAGTGAAACACATGCAGACTTCACAGCCACTTCCTACCTTTGAGAAACTCCAAAATGGAGTATCAGAAGTGCAGTTTAAGCATGGAAACATCAAGCTATACCATCAGAATATAGACACAGTTGAAAGTGAGGACCTTTTCAAGAACTGTGAGAGTGCTTCCCCTGACAGCAGATTTCAAATGATTGAGAAAGGGATGTTACCTGAAGGTCAACTGTATCCAACAGCCATACCGGTAAGATTGTTGTTCTTGTAGCTATTATTTTATTTACTTATAAAAAAAAAAGCACAATAGTAATATGTGCCCTCAAATCTGGAAAGAGGCTAAAGTAATCCCACTACCGAAAAACACTCGTGCTGCCTTTACTGGCTCAAACAGTCGACCAATCAGCTTATTACCTGTTATGAGCAAACTGTTGGAAAAAATTGTGTTTGATCAGATACAATGCTACTTCTCAATGAACAACTTGACAAGCATTTACCAGCATGCTTACAGGGAGGGACACTCAACCTCCACAGCGCTCAAGCAAATGACAGATGATTGGCTAAAAGATATTGATCAACAGAATATTGTAGGAGCAGTGCTACTGGATTTTAGTGCCGCCTTTGATGTTATTGATCATAACTTGCTATTAAAAAAACTCAAGTGCTATGGCTTTACTCCATCTGCCGTAGCATGGATTGAAAGTTACCTAACCAATAGGAAACAAAAGGTTTTCTTTAATGGAAGCCTGTCAAACCCAAGACATGTACAATGTGGAATTCCTCAGGGATCCTCATTAGGACCATTGCTTTTCTCAATTTTTACAAATGATCTCCCACTTGTTTGTAAAAAAGCCTGTATGTCTATGTATGCAGATGATTCAACATTATATATGTCTGCACCAACAGTTAAAGAAATCACCTCAGCCCTCAACAAAGAATTGCAGATGGTATTCAAATGGGTCTCTGATAACAAACTGGTCCTTAAGATTTCCGAAACTAAGAGCATTGTATTTGGGACAAAGCACTCACTTAGCTCTAAACCTCAGCTGAACCTGGTACTGAACAATGTTGCTGTTGAGCAAGTACAGGAAACAAAGCTTCTGGGGGTAACTTTAGACTGTAAACTATCATGGTCAAAACATATAGATTAACTGGTGCAAAAGATGGGTAGAAATATATCTGTGGTTAGAAGATGCTCTTCTTTTTTAACACCTCATCTGATCAAACAGGTTCTGCAGACCCTGGTATTGTCTCAACTTGATTATTGCTCGGTAGTCTGGTCAGGTACCACAAAAACAAATCTAGGGAAGCTTCAACGGGTACAAAACAGAGCAGCTAGGCTTGCCCTTAAGTGCACACCAAGAGCAAACGTGAAAAACATGCATGACCGACTCTTCTGGCTGAAAGTTGATGAGAGGCTAAAAGCATCACTTATTTCTTTCATTAAAAATATTAACACATTAAAAACCCCTGACTGTTTATTTAGGCAGCTCACACTCAGCTCTAATGTACACACATACCCCACCAGACATGCCACCAGTGGTAACTACAAAATTCCAACAATAAAAACAAACTCAAAACAACGTACAGTATTATCCAGGGCTATGGTAGAATGGAACTCCCTTCCAGATCACATCAAAAAAACCCAGAACAAAGCTGGATTCAAAAAGCAGGTGAAGCAACACCTCATGGCTGTTAGTATGTATTACTCATTTTTATTTATCTACTCACTTATCCTTTTTTCCTATTTGTCATCTGTTGTTTTTGTGTGTGATGGCTAGGTTATTTAGTTGTTGTTTTTTTCCTTTCTTTTATCTGGTGTTTGTATGTTGATTTCTTCTTTGTTATGTGTCTTTTTCCCTTTCCTTTATCTGTTGTTTGTATGTTGATGTCTTCTTTGTTATATGCTTTTCCTTTTTTTTTTTATCTGTTGTTTGGTACGTTGTTTTCTTGTGTGGACCCCAGGAAGAGTAGCTGGTGTCTTTGGCATCAGCTAATGGGGATCCGAATAAAATCAAATCAAATCAAAGCTTATAATTCACTCACTCATTACTGTGTTGTTACAGATTTAATGCAACTCCTATAATTCCACAATTAAGGGTTCATATAGTTTATTTGTTTGTTTTGGTAATAAAAAAAACAAAGCCTACGAAATAACCTATGATAACCTATGCACCAGATATACATATCTTCAAAATGTATAATGACTGATGTGATCATTGTTACAACACACTTTGCAGATACATGATAACCTAATTAAGCCAAACCATGAGGTGGCTGTTGGTCATAATGAATGCCCTGATGATGGTCCTGAGCTACTGAAGTTCCCAGGTGCTCGGAAGAGAGTGGGAGAATTGATGCCAAAGGCTGTACAGCTTTTCTCTGCTTCTGAAATGTTCACCTCTACTCCAGCAACAGTAAGATGGCCACTTACTTAGAATGGCGAAAGCCAAAATGTAAATTGGATCGCTAAGCAGCAAAGGAATTAAGTTAATTATTTGATGAAATAATGGTTGTTTATTGTTCATTCATCAGGTCACTAATCTGGGCATTAAAACAACTGCAAAGGTGAATGGCACTGAGGTGAAAGTGAATCACATGCAGACTTCACAGACACTACCTGAAAGTCAACTGTATCCACCAGCCATACCGGTAAAATTGTTGTTCCTGCAGCTATCATTTTTATTTACCTTTTTCAAAAAGGCACAATAGCTTACTATTCACTCACTCATTACGGTGTCTTTTGAGATTTTATGCAACTCCTATAATTTCACAATTAGGGGTTCATGTAGATTATTTGTTTGTATTGGTAATTAAAAAACAAAAACTACTAAATGGCCTACAATACCTATGATAACCTATGAACCAGATATACATATCTTAAAAATGTATAATGACTGATGTGATCATTGTAACAACACATTTTGCAGATACATGATAACCTAATTAAGCCAAACCATGAGGTGGCTGTTGGTCATAATGAATGCCCTGATGATGGTCCTGAGCTACTGAAGTTCCCAGGTGCTCAGAAGAGAGTGGGAGAATTGATGCCAAAGGCTGTACAGCTTTTCTCTGCTTCTGAAATGTTCACCTCTACTCCAGCAACAGTAAGATGGCCACTTACTTAGAATGGCGAAAGCCAAAATGTAAATTGGATCGCTAAGCAGCAAAGGAATTAAGTTAATTATTTGATGAAATAATCATTGTTTATTGTTCATTCATCAGGTCACTAATCAGGACATTAAAACAACTGCAAAGGTGAATGGCCCTGAGGTGAAAGTGAAACACATGCAGACTTCACAGCCACTTCCTAGCTTTGAGAAACTCCAAAATGGAGTATCAGAAGTGCAGTTTAAGCATGGAAACATCAAGCTATACCATCAGAATATAGACACTGTTGAAAGTGAGGACCTTTTCAAGAACTGTGAGAGTGCTTCACCTGACAGCAGATTTCAGATTATCGAGAAAGGGGTGTTACCTGAAGGTCAACTGTATCCACCAGCCATACCGGTAAAATTGTTGTTCCTGCAGCTATCATTTTATTTACTTTTTTAAAAGGATTTAAGGGTTCATATAGATTATTTGCTAGCATTGGTAATTAAAAACCAAAGCCTACGGAATTACCTATGATAACCTATGAACCAGATACATATCTGAAAAATGTATTTTTATGTATTTTATTGAAATATACTAAAAATATATACCAAACATAGAGGTACATTTTGAAATGTTAAGTTGTAAGTCTCATAGAGGATATCTGGTCACCCTGGGCTCCACTGACAGCTCAGCTGGATATAATATTGCTCTCAGTCTGCCCAAATTATAAAATGACACTCACCCCATAGACCTGATTTAACTTCTTATCTGTTTGGCATAATAGGCTTCACTTGATCAAGCAGTGTTTAATTAACCATCTGTTTTTTAATCCTTTTTCTCCCCTTTTCCACTAGATCTTTACCCAGGCAATTGTGTCAGGGATTCCAAATATTAAGGGCATTAAAACTTCTCTGCTATCTCCTAAAGTAAGTAAAACTCAGAAAAACTCACAACCGCAGTTTGTTGACAGCTGCTCTAAATCTTTGGTGAGAGACACTAAATATCTGATTTGGTCACAACTTTGTTTTTGAAATATGTTGATGTTGACAAACAGCTTGCATCTGAGTAACAAGGCCTTTAATTCCAACACATCTTAGATCAGTGCTAAACAGGAGGACTCTCAAGGAACGACTAGACGGACACTAGAAGAGCAGAATGTAGCGTCCAAACAGAAACAGCAAGGGCATGAAGAGACTGTAAAAGTGCCTCATCTTGAAGGGCCAAAGCAGCAAAAGGTTCCTCATCTCGGAACACCAAAGCAACAAAACGTGTCTCATCCTAAAGTGGAAAAGCAACAAGGGCATGAAGTGATTATGAAAGTGCCTCTTCTTGAAGTGCAAAAGCTGGTTTACTCTGTGGTCAAGGAGCTATGGGAGATATATGACCTTGGAGAAGGCCTGAAGGTTTTATCGGGAATGCCACTGCCACGTCCATCTCAACTCTTTCTGCAAACCTTAACTTGTGCACAACACATGGAGCCACGCACCAGGCACAGCTACTGCAAGGTTAGGCCACTAGGTCTACTGTAGAAAAGGGTGAAAATATAGCTAAAACTGAAGTGATTAAGACAGTTTTTTAGACAAAAAATTACAATCAATTATTAAATAAGTTACAATCAATTACAAAATAATATCACTTAAACATTTACACATTTTTTTTTCTTCTGTGTGAAGCATATATTTGAACTCTGCTGGGAGATCCTTCAGGATATGTATACCAAAGATGGGTCTGGTTGGTCAAACCGTCGGCCTGAGGAATCCTTTCGCGACCTCTCCAAGATTCAGGTAAAATGGCATGAATGGCTGAATGACTGATGCTTTTCAGCACAGCCAGCATTGCATTTTCCACGGTTCCACCAATGCCAGATTTAATTGGTATTGGTCAGTCAGGACAACTGAAACATGAATCATTTTATAAAGGACATTATATAACAGTTGTATTAAACACTTAGATACACATACCTTAAACTGTCAGTCCACCTTCATGTGACTCAATGAAGGGGGGGGGGGGGAACACAGTGGTAGCAGGTGGTTTTACCTCAACCTTCATTTTTTTGTGAAGTTTTAATAATTCATTTACAATAAAGGTCTTGTGTCTTTTTCTAGGCGTACGTAACCAAGAAGATCTTTAGACTGTTGGAAATGCAAAATACTATTAATGAGGCTGAAAAGAAATACGGTGGAAGTAGCCAATATCACGTTGAGAATGAATTA
Organism: Sprattus sprattus; assembly: GCF_963457725.1. Taxonomy (NCBI): domain Eukaryota; kingdom Metazoa; phylum Chordata; class Actinopteri; order Clupeiformes; family Clupeidae; genus Sprattus; species Sprattus sprattus. The sequence continues at coordinate 7,081,941 of NC_137918.1, forward strand.
TTGAATGAGCAGCAGAACGTGCCTTATCTTGAAACACCAAGGCGAAAAAACGTGAAAAAACAACAAGTGCATAAAGAGGCTGTGAAGGAGACTGTGAAAGACCCTCGTCTTCAACTGCAAGAGCTGGTTTACACTGTGGTCAAGGAGCTATGGGAGAAATATAACCTTAGAGAAGGATCGAAGGTTTTATCGCGGATACCTACACCGAGTCCATCTATATTCTTCATGCAAACCTTAACTTGTGCGCATCACATCAAGCCAAGCCGCAGGCACAGCTACTGCAAGGTTCGGCCACTAGGTGTACTGTATAAAAGGGTGAAAATATGTCTAAAACTAAAGTGATTAAGTCAGTTTTCTAGACAACATAAGCCATTTACAGAAATAATACCACTTCAACATTAACACTATTTTTTTATATTCTGTGTGAAGTTTATATTTAAAAGCTGCTGGGAGATCCTTCAGGGTCCCTATCTCAAAAAGCCCAGTGCAGCACCTGCTCGGACAGATTCACGGCTTGAGGAAGATTTCAAATCCTTTAGTGACCTCTCCAAGATTCAGGTAAAATTTTACAAATGGCTGAATGATTGATGCTTTTCAGCACAACCAGCATTGCATTTGCCACGGTCCCACCGATGCCAGATTTAAGTATTGTTCAGTCAGGACAACTGAAACATAAATAACTCTTATAAAAGAAAATTATATCACAGTTATATGAAATTATTAAACCCTTAGATACATATACCTTAAACTGTCAGTCCATCTTTATGTGACTCAATGAAGTAGCAGGTGGTTTTACCTCATTCATTTTTTTTTGTGTGAAGTTATAATAATTAATTTACAATAAAGGTCTAATGTCTTTATCTAGGAGTACGTCAGCAATACATTCTTAAGACTGTGTGGAATGAATCCGGAAAACACAATGGAAGTACCATGTTGAGAATGAACTAGAACTTAACCCCAATCTTCGTAAGTATAGTGCACAGGATTCATTCATCTCTGCAACTTTTCTCTCAGAAAAAGGGGGGAGTTGGAGGGATTGCTGGGGATGATTTCAGAATGTATCATAAAGACTGAAGATGTGTGTATGTACATAGGTAGAAACAATAGCCTACAATATATTATCATATCTAATATTATGTTTCTAATTATTAGTAATTATAATAAAGAAACTCACAATTGGAGGGAGCTCAATATATCCATATCAAGCTAATTCACATAATTATGATTTCAGTGCTGGAGAAAAAAAATATGAAGTGAAGATAAAGTTGGCAGATGAAGTCCTTGAGTACATGGGACACTTTTAAGACCTTGAATATTTTTTTGTGAAATGAAGAAAAGATTGGAAAATGGCTGCCCTCAGTCCCATCTTCATCTCCCTCACCACTTCCCATCTCAACCGATCCCCTCCTGCAATGCATTCATAAAATAAATAATACAAAATAATAAACCATTATAGGGTGGTGTGTTTTTCCTAAATACTAAACCATGTGTACATAACCACAAAAATGACTTTTATAGGCTATAATGGTGTAACATAACATACATGTGACAAGTACTGTAAATTAAAAAAAAAAATATTCTCTAGCACAGCATTCAGAGTTTTGGGAAACAAGTGCAACTTAAATATGAATACAATTTCAAACTTCCCTTCAGCAGTGTTTGTCTGTTTCCCAAGTAGGTCCTGAAAGGTTAGTAAAGTAATGCAGGGCAGCTGTTTCACGTAAATCAAATTCTTTGTTCCTGAAAGATATGTTCTGGTTCTCGTCAAACTGGCAGTACTGTTTGAGTTAACCTCTAAACCAATGCCACTCTTGCAAGCTGGCAAAGATCACATTTCTGTTTCAATACAGTATTGCTACTAGCCTGGATACCAGCCTGAACTGAACCGCCCACACATTTTTTGGTCTGGGAGATTCAGTCTGGAATTGAGCTAGTTTGGAGAGATTAAACGTCTCAGAAAAGTGATCTGAACAATCAAATTGTAAGGGCGGGCTTTATACATTGATGGACAGATGACCAACCAACGCTTGAGTTGATTAGATAGATAGAATACATCGAACAAAGATGGCGCCGTCTCGGGAGCTTAGTGGGACATATTTTATATGATTTAAGCTATCTACACAACTTTTTTTAATGTCTACATTGACTCGGTTAGTTGTGCATGTGCAAAAACGAATCTTGCCGAGGATTGTAGGTTTTAAATGAAGCACTCTAGACCATTATTGATAGGTTATGCTAACGCATAGACAAAAAAACATTGAAACAAATGGTAGCTTCTAGCCTTGAGTGCTAATTAAGTAACGTGAGCAGGCATATGTCTCAACAGATATTGACAGCCCATTGATTTTGAAAGGAACAGAGAAACGCGATCAAGGCATTTGTCCATTGAAAAGATGTTTTTGCCGTCCTTCCTACGGGATCAGGTAAAAGTTTAATCTATCAGATCGTAATACTACGTTGCTCTGATTGGTTCTAGGTATCCAATTCAGCGAAGAGGAATTTTCTTTCCTGGTTCGTTGAAACACGCCCCATAATCACAGCCCAATGGTTCAGTTTCAGACTCATATTCTGACTAGAATTATGAGTATGACATCGTCAGGCTATATTGCTACTACAGCATAGATTTTCACATATTAAATTAAAAAGGTTCTTAACTAATTGAAATGGTCTATTAACAGATACAAAACCATCATTATTAAACTGAATAACACTAACACTGCCTGTTGAATTGCTCTGTGTGTGGCAAGTAAACCACTTTACAAAGAATGTACAATACCCTTGCAGGGACAGGGTTAAACAAGGAATGGGCGGGTCTTAGATCAGAAGTGGGTGTGGCTTAACCAGGAGTTGTTTTATTTTTACAATTTCATTTAAAACATAGAAAATGGATTGATTGAGTTGGAAGTTGGTATTTTAAGCCTGAGATTGGTATGGTTTGACCACAATTTGCTACTTGCTATATTTTGTCAATTATAAAATTAGGGAACAGCCTCAGATTTTAGCGTCAGATCAATGTTTAATAAAACTAGACGTAACGCAAAGCGTTACAAAATATGACCGCCGAACTGTTCAGTAGGTTTTGGCACAGAATGAGTCATGGTTGTCAGTGTGTTTGTGTGTTTTTATGTGCGCATTGGTTTGTGTTTCATTTTTATGTATTAAAGGAATTATTTGTGATAGATTTTGATGATTTGGTTATGTAATGTTTTGTGTACTAATTTTTTGTGGATTGTTTTGGTATATTTTTCTTTTGCAAAGTAGTTTGTTAAAACAGGTCAAATAAAGAGGTGTGGAAACAAAGTGAAGTTTCCAACCACCAACAGGTGGCACTATAGGTGATATCAGTCAGGCATATGTACGCGTTCGGGCTGGATCCAGCGTCCACCCTAAGACATTTTCTCTGGATCAAGCAAGAGTTATAAGAGACTTTGTGTTTTGTGGCAAGCACTGGCAAGTTGGCAAAGTTTGAGGGTCTGCCACGCCCACACCTTCCGACTAATGAGAAAATCTAATATAACTTTTAGTCGCCCATGGCTGAAGAGTAACCTGACCACATTTCAAGGCGTTATCATTAGATTTGTCAGAGGAGTTCGATCAGATGCGAGGTGTGCAAACGCCGTCAAAACGCATCTTCCACTCAAAATGGCTGACTTCCTGTGGACCTGCCACCATGGCGTCAAGAGACTTTTAGTGCGTCCAAGCATGATGAAGAAGTGTACCGAATTCCGTCAAGCTACGCCAAAATAACCCCAATGCGCAGGGTTTTTTGCAATGTTCTAGGGGGCGCTACTGAGCCATTTGCTCCATCCATGGACAAACACTCTACCGAAGATGGACAGTTACAGGCTTGTCCCTGGCAAATTTGGTAATTTTTCAAGCACTTTGACATATATTCGATTAAAACACCTCATTTTTGCTTTTTAATTTTTAACTAGGTGGCACTATACATGTAATGGTTATGGTATGGGTTGGCATGGCCCCTTGACACAAACATACAAGAACAATTTGCCCCTCCAAGGCCCTATGGTTCTCGGGATATTCGAAGAAAACTGTGTCGCGCCACCTACAGGCCAGTTGGTGTATTATCATATAAATCAATGTATTGCATGCCCCCCCCCCCGTGAACAGAATTCCACGAAACTTCAGAAGGTGTCATAATAATCCCACACCTCCGATTTCGTGCAGTTCTTACCTTGTCAACTTACAATTAACATTTTTTACAACACTCCATTTTTGCTATACATGAAATAAGTGGTAGTGGAATGGTTGATGTGGCCTCTTAAGACCAACATACAAAAAAAATGTGGTCCTCCTAAGCCGGTTTTCAACTTATTCACAGAAAACTGAATCGCCCCACCCTCTTTCAAACGGGTCCAGTCCGACGGGGGTGCAACGGATCAAATTGAAAATCAGTGGTTCCATGCTAATCTAGTAAGGCTACATGCCCACCAAATTTCGTGCACCCCGGTGTTTCAGTGTCCCGGAAATCGTTGACAGAAAATCGGCAAACAGAAAAGAAAAAAAACTCTACTTAGTCGCACGGCTGTCATAATTACATAACAAGAAAGAAAAAGAGGAGACATGATTTTAACAAGTGAGCAAGCATTATCTCACACACAGCCCATTGTCATGGTCTGTTTCTTATGCGAAGCATGCCAAAAACACCATCTTGTGTTTGTCTGGTTTCAGGGTGACGGGTTACGACCCCCAAAAGTGCATTGTTTCAACCCAGAAATCCCTGCTGTGTGCCATGGTGGTTAATCCATGAGGGGGCCATATCGACTTAATTTGTTATGCTTTTTACTGGCCGAATGTTGATGGGTGACCCATATGTCACAGCAGGGGCCATGCAGTCATTGGTTGCTCAAACAAGTGAACGTGCTGGCAAGTATAAATAAATAAATAAATTCTTTCCTTTTGCTTTTGAGAAGGCCATTGTACAAGCCTCCAGTTTCATGCATTAGGTAAACACACACTGATGACTTGTTCTGCCTCCACCTGCTGGTTCTGATGATTGATTTATGGCCTTTGATTGAGTACATGGATATTACTTCCCAGCACTACATTTCAATAAACAAGCAATTTCCCCTAACCGGACCCCAAGCATTCCCCCCTACTTAAGCGATTATTATCTGCAAACATTCACAGGCATTGTGTTTTTTTATATATATATATATATATTTATATTTCCGTTTGGGCTTTTTATGCCTTTGGACAGGACAGTGAAGTGCATGACAGGAAGCGAGGTAGAGAAGAGGGCTGGGAGGACTGGGAGGACTGGGAAATGACATCAGGCCAGACTTGAACCTATGTCCCCGCGGGCAAGGAATCTCATAACTGGCATTGTGATCTACTCCTGAGACAAACTCTCACTCGACACAGATGTTTACACCTTTTTTTGAAGATGCTGTACTTATGACCTTGATTTTGTCAACTGCATGTAAATAAAAGAGGAGTCTTTCTGGTTATACCTGAGACTGGATTCATTTTTATCATGGTCTCTCTCTTTCTCTCTCTGATGTTTGACACGACAGATACACATTTTATTGCCCTCAGGGGCTTATTTATGATTAAACCAGTCCTAATGTTAACTCTAATCGCTAACCACTACTATATCCATAATTGGTTGTGGCCTATATGGAGGTGTTGGGTACTCAGGCATATGAGTTGTTTATCACTAAGCAGATGCAATGTGGGTAATCATGATTGACATAATAGGTTGTAGGTAGCAAGTGCTTCAGTCTTATTTTGTTTTATAGTGTATCTACTTGGACACAATTGAAATTGTTACACATGTACCTCCCAGGACACTGATTTAACACTGAGAATATAATGCCACTATAAACTAAACTGCCAGGTGAACTAGGCAAGAGCTGTCTGCAATAAGGAATGTCATGGCCACATCCTTATCATCTATTTTGAATAAATAGAAGATTTGGTTAGAATTGGTGTTCTCTGCTCATAGAATTTATAGTTGTGCCAGCACTTTGTAGTTCCTTTTAATATAAAAGAATAAATGTTACAGGGGCCAGTCATGCCCACGAGTGCCCTTCTTAATCCTCATGCAGAGTCCCAAAAAGTCTGTCCCAGTGTGTGAAATACGGGGCCTAGTTGGACTTAAACTTGAGGTGATGGAGGTCATGATGGGTTGCTCCTCCAAAAAGTCCAAACGGCACCAGTCTGTTGATGGCCCAGGGGAAGTCGTATCCGCAGTGGTCCTCCACAGACAGCCCGATGTTGAGCACGAAGAACCGCAGCTCAGTGAGCGGGTGGCAGCCCAGGAGCAGAGGGTTGATGGCGGCGAAGAAGCCCAGTGAGAGCGTCTCCCAGACGCCTGAGTACTCCGTGCTCAGCACGAACGTAGAGGTGTACTTGTGATGCACCTTGTGGAACGTCCGGTACAGCCAGGGCACCTTGTGGTGCAGCATGTGCCACACAATGTACTGAAAATCAAACAGCAGGAGACAGGCCAGCAGGTCATGTGCCACCTTCATCAGGTGCGGAACCTCTGCCGGTAAGCTCAAACTCCTCCAGTACCAGTGCAGCACCGTTAGCGGGAAGATGAACATCACATGGGTATAGAGCGAGTGGACCAGGCATCTCTACATCACCTCCCAAGGCACATGGCTCCTCTGCTGGATCTTGTAGCAGCGGATAAGCTCCACGTGCGGTGACAGGAGGTCCAGGGCCAGGTAGGGCAGGCAGAAGAGCAGGTAGGTGCCCAGGGAGAAGAGCACGGGGAAGAAGGGGGAGCTGAGCCAGGCATCGTGCGCCAGGAGCCAGTCCCAGACGCTCTGTAGTAGCAGTGCAAACATGTCTCTTCAGGTCTGTGTGCGAGACGATTATGCTGCTAACTCTTGGGGAGCCAGAGTAGTGCTCTGGCAGGGCCGGCCCCCTTATCTCCTTAAATAGCTTTCCTGTGACTGGGGGTTTCCTGGGAATTTTAGAAGCTATTGAGTTTGTGTGTGTGTGTGTGAGTGTGTGTGTGCGCGCGGACACGTGTGTGTGTGTGGGCATGTGTGTGTGGGCGTGAGTGTGTATGTCAGCTGGTGGATTTGACAGAAAGATAGAGAACAAAAAGAGAGATTAGATAGACATATTTTGGCACAGGATAGATGTTTAGATCTTAACTATGTAAAAGCCACACAAAAAACAAGGGTTCATATGAATGAACTTTTGCAAGGAATTCAAATTGAATCCAATATGAAACCCAAGCTGATAAGAAAAGAAAACGAAACCAAAATGAGAGAGGAGGATAGTGGGAAGAGATTGACGTAGAGATGGTCACAGAGGCCAAGCTGAGAAAGGGCGAGAAGAGAAAGAGGTTTTACACATTCAGATATTTTACTGTGCATTTTACTGAAAAAAATAAGAGGATGCCACAGTATGCCCCTCATACACCTAAAACACTGACAACATGCCCCTCATATAGCCCAATACACTGTCATCTCCTCTACAACACCCCCTTAATTGGTCTGAAGGTAATTAGAGAGGTCCTCTGTGCCATCTCTAACCATGTGACCCATAGACCCAAGGAAGCATCTGCCATCAAAGGAATGAGTCATCTACTGTGTTTAGAGAACACAACCAATGGGAGGATTACAAGCATTTGCTACAAAAGAAAAGCAAAATATTATACTGTCTGCTCGTAGAAAAATGATCCACATTGGTCTGAAGGAAATTAGAGAGTTCTGTTATAACTCCAACTTAGTGACCTTTAAACACAGAAGTGTCTAATGAATGAACAAATGACCAAGATCGGACAAATTGACAGGCTCTCTGATAACTGACTGACAATATCTTACCTTGTGACTGTAATATACAAGTTGCCCGACCAGACAAAAGGTTTACAGTCACCCGCTGTAAATACACAGTGGAACAAATTCAAGAGTCAAAGCATGAATGAAAGAATGACAGTGTAAATAAAAGAATGAACTCAGTAACCTACAGAAGAATTGGGAAAGCAGCTGATAAAACTGCTTAATATTTTCCAAGAAATCACATAGAGAACTGGATGAGAGGTATGGTCATGTGATGGGTTTAGGGATGTCTGTGGTGGAAGAATATACAACTAATGGTCGTCTAAGACAGGGGTTTTCAACCAGGGGTCCGTACTGCACATATTTAAGTGTTATAGGCAGAATACCTGTGCAGGGGGAGGCGGTGTGGCGGCGGCTAGCTATGTACCCTGATAATCTCACATATTTAAGTGTTAAAGGCAGAATATCTGTGCAGGGGGAGGGGGCGTGGCGGCGGTGGTTACAAACATGCACGCGCGTGCAGGCACATCAGTGGGCCTCAAATTACTTTCTAATCAGAATGGTTGTCCCTGGGACAAAACCAGTTAAAAACCCCTGGTCTAAGATATTACTGTATTACTTTGATTTGATCATCACAGAGATCAAAGGAAATAAGGGTACATAAGGGGTTTTGAGCAGTGGTGACTCGTGAAAAAATTCTCAGGGGGCAATTTTTGGGATAATGACAAAGGCGACCCATTCGGTAAGTACATAAAGCAGGACAACTTTATCTTTTTGTTTTGAGCTGATTAACTCATCCAGCAATATCTTTTTGTTCACCAGATGGCAGCACACAACAGAAAGATTTCCCCTCGAGCTACACAAGTTACAGGTGGAAAGCTGAGGTGACTCCGTCCGCACTAAATTGTCACACTTCATTATTCACATTACCCAAATGTTGTATGAAGTAAAATAGCTAAACAGGACACATGACATGTCCTGTAACAACATTAAGAAGGGGGCAACATGTAAGTGAAAACCAACCATATTTATTGACTAATCTTTACAAAAGCAAAATAAGTTATGGCATAAAAAAATAACTCTGTGTAAGTGCAAGTAGCATGCATGGAGTGAACAATCTCAAAGACAGCCTGTATCCCTCATCCAGTTGAGTGGCAATATTCACCCATCCAAAAATAGAGAATTTCAGACAGTGGTCCATGTGTAGCTTCGCCTGCTCATGTTTCTTTACCTTTTCGGACAGATGGTGCATGTCCTTAACTCCTGTTAAATGCAGTGATGTCTGTAATGGTGTCTTTCGAGTGGGAAAGTAGGCAGAGATAGCAATAGACTGCATTAGCCACTTTACAGCCTGCTAGCCACGATTTTCTTTGGTACCTATTCTTTGAAAATCCTCGGGTGTAGGATTCCCCCTTTTTTTGTAACTACCTGTTTAATTGATATATTTGGTCTACTCTAGGAGGTCCTAATAATTTTGTTGCCGCCCGAAAGGAGTTTCTTTCACAGAAAGAACTGCGATGTTGTACTGAGCACCAGCCATCTCGACAGAATATGAGATTGATTTGTTCTTCTCACACCGGATAATTTTGCTGTTAAAACATCTGGAGGCAAAGCAGTGGTGTTACAGAGTTAGTCTCTGTGTTTGAGCATATATAAGTCTACTACTACAGATAAAATGTGAGTTAACATATTTCTCCTAGATGCATTTATCAGGTTCGTATAACAGCCCAGAACACATTTGAAACTATGTCACTGGTAGTCCCAAACCAGACCTTGGCGCTACAATATTATAAACCTTTCAATTCCAGATGAAATTGAGATTTCAATTACATAGCCTACTTGAAGAATTAAGAAATGGGCTAAGAAGTGACGTTCTTGAGCCTAGGATTATTGGCAATAGAGATGTTGCTAGTTGTAACTGTTGCCACTGCATTGGTTTTAATATTTTGTATAGGTTATGATTGGACTGTTTTTGTATTTGTATCATTACCATAGTAACAGATGGGCTGTTATGTTAGAGCGCGATACAGAGAAGAAGATGTCGTTATATACATGCTAAAAAGTTTGTTTGTAAAGTGAAATATTAAGACCATTGAAGAAGAAATAAGAGAATGAAAAGACAGTGACCATAAAAGAAGATCAAAGACTTTCTCTCATGGCATGCAGCCAACGAGGTGTTTTTGTTTGTTTGTTATTTATTTTAACTTTGTGTTATATTGGATGCTGTGTTTGCTAACCAGCTAACGTTGTGAATGTATATGTTTGATACCGTGTATTACAGTTTTCACGGTTTGATGTGGACAAAAAGGATTCATTAAAACCCGTAAAGAAAACCATTTGATGTCTGACTGTGCTTGGGAGGGAGTCACAGTGAAAACTCGAACTGTTCGTCGACGCAAGTGGGCGAAGCAGCAAGAAGTCCCAAGACTAGCGAACTAATCTCTACGGTGGTTACGGTGCTTGGAACGTTCGTCAAATGACAGGCAGATGAGTCGAAATCACGCACTTTCACACAGTTGAAGACGCACACACATACACTGATTGAGCAATTGTTTGAAAGCAAAGACATAAGAACTTGGACACTAATAAGAGTGGGCTAAGAAGAGGGATTTGCTAAAGTTTGCTTAAAGGTTTATGTGCTTAAATTGAAGGACTGTTGTGTGAGTGGTAAATGCAACTTATTTGCTCAGTACGTTTAACTGAATCTTGCCATTTACTGTATAGCCAGTTTTACGAAGCTAGAGGCTTAAAGTGGTAGTGTACATACTTTTTAGATTTGAATTTTTTAATATACCAATTCAAAGTGTGTTTTGTGGTAATTGTAATTGAAGGTTATTTGTCATTTGATGTTGAAGTTCTCAATAAGTGTTATTGAGTACTAAGTACTAAGTGCATTTTGATTTTCATTACTGCTATTGGTAATCATAGCCAATGATAATATTTTCAGTTTAAATATTAAGACACTGCAGATACATTTAATACACATTTTAGTAAGTTTTAGCAATTCTTCCACACATTTATTATACTTCAGAGTTCTAGTTGTATTAACAATTTACATTCATATCCAAGACCCTTTGATAATGGCAGAGCCTAGTCAGTCTCCAACCAAGGTAAGGGATACAGTTAGGGATAGTGAAAATGAGCCGGCTGAAGATCAAGTCAGTCACACTGAAGCCCAACTAGAGGAAGTGCCTCAGCCAAGACGCAGTGAACAAATCCGTAATGTAACAGAAAAAGGCAAAGAAATGCAAGAACAGAAAATGAAACCACTGCAACAAAGATTTCACTACTTTTACCAAAAATGGAGAACACAAGCTAAATTCGCTAAGCAGCCGTTATCACAATCAGCAGAGCCATTAGCTGACAGTCTGCTTAATGATATCATTGACAACACTAGAGGCCTTTGTGCAGATGTCCAGCGTGTTTATGAAGAGCTGCGCGAAGTCACAACACCAGACCATGACATGCGTCGAAGAGTGGATCGGTGTGTAGAGATTTCCAGCTTCATCGTATCCAAAGCCTCGAGTCGTCTGAGTGGGAAGACGCCAGAGGGAGAAGAACAAGATTGGCCAGATGCAAGCTCTCTTTGGAACTCAAGTGTGAGTGAATTCGGAACTGTCTCCTCTATCTCAAAGGGCGCCTCAGAGTATTCAAACAGGTCTTCTGTGAAACATCAAGAAGCTGCCGCAGACGCTGCTGCAAGCCAAGCTGTTCTGAAAGTGTTACAAGAACAAGAAAGAGAACAATTGGAATTACAGTGCCTGGAAGCAGAGGCTAAAAAGAAGATCGCTGCTCAAGTGGCCGCCTCTTTAAAGCGCAGCTTAGAACAAGACGCAGAAGAGGTGAATAGAAGAATAAAGAGAGAAGAGGAGGATGCTGAAATGAAGGCTCAACTGGAAGAAGAGCACACAGCTATACAGAGAACTCTTGAGGAAAGACGGAGAAGAATACAGCATTTGGAGGCCATGAAGGAGCTCAGTGCAGCGCAAGCAAGAATGCAGGTGTACAGTCAAGAGCCTAAAGACATCCTAGGCCATGGATGGGTTGCAGATGACCAGCTGCGGAGCACCACAAGACACCTGCCCCTGCCTGTGTTTCCTTCCCCTCAAGCCATCACTACCTCCACGAGTGAAAGCACAACAGAGCTTGTCAAGGTCCTGGCAGATGCGTTAAGTGCCAACAGAATCCCAGCTCCTGAACCATCAGTATTCAGTGGTGATCCATTAAAATACAGTGACTGGAAGCTGTCCTTTCAAACTTTGATAGGCCAGAAGAATATTCAAGAGAAGGAGAAGATATACTACCTCCGTAGATATATAAGTGGACAAGCCAAGAGTGCACTGGATGGCTATTTCTTACTTCGGACTGAATCTGCCTATGTGTCTGCTTGGGAGATTTTGGAGGAAAGATATGGAAACCCATTTACAGTTGCAATGGCATACAGAGAAAAACTCCAAGCGTGGCCCAGGATCGGCACTAAGGAGAGCTTTGAGCTCAGAGAGTTTGTTGATTTTCTCAGAAGTTGCGAGGCCGCAATGGTCCACATCAAAGCCCTTGAGATTCTGAACGACTGCAATGAAAACAGAAAAATTCTGTCAAAGTTACCCGACTGGCTTACTGCAAGATGGAATCGGAAGGTCATAGAAGTTGAAGAAAAAAGCAGTGAGTTCCCCTCCTTTAGTCAGTTTGTCAAATTTCTGATAAGAGAAGCGAAAATTGCTTGTAACCCAGTTACATCATTGCAGTCACTGAAACAAGTTGAATTTGAAAAGCCAAAACAGCAAAGATATCAAAGTTTTACTGCAAAGACACTAACTACAAGCTCCAATGAAGAGACTGTGAAAACCTGCACTTTCTGTAAGAAGACTGGGCACACTTTGCTCAAATGCTGGAAGTTTGTGGAAGAAACAGTCTCAGACAGAGTCAAGTTTGTCCTAGCTGAAAGGCTGTGCTTTGGTTGCCTCAAGCCCGGTCACCTCTCAAAGAGTTGCAACAAAAGGAGCGTTTGCGACACATGCAACAGGCACCATCCTACTTGTCTGCACGAAGAGAGAGACAAAGGCCAACCAAGTCCAAGTCAAGACAGGTCTACTACAAGGCAGGAATGGAGTAGGGAAATGCCCCAAGCAACACAACGTGAAACAATTGCAGTAGCTACTTCACATAGAGTAATCCTTAAGGAAACTAATAAACAAACGTCTGCAATAATTCCCGTCTGGCTGTCATCTGCCGCTCAACCATCACAAGAAGTACTTACATATGCTCTTTTGGACTCACAAAGTGACACAACCTTTGTTCTTAGTGACGTAGCTAATGCTTTGGAGGCAGACAAGGAGCAAGTCAAGTTAAAACTCTCTACTATGACTTCAAGAACAACACTGGTAAGCTCTCAGAGAGTAAACAACCTTCAAGTCCGTGGTTTTTACTCTAACAAGAAGATCTATTTACCACCAACCTACACACGTGACTTTATTCCCGCCAACAGAACTCACATTCCAACAGCTAAAACTGCCAAAGCTTGGTCCCATCTAGAACACCTCCAAGATGATGTGGCACCTTTACAAGACTGTGAAGTAGGTCTGCTCATTGGGTACAACTGCTCTCAAGCCTTACTCCCACGAGAAGTTGTGTCTGGCAAAGAAAATGAGCCCTATGCACAGCGCACAGACCTTGGGTGGAGCATTGTCGGCCATGGGAATGCCCGTGTAGATTATGAAGATGCCATCGGAATCAGCCATCGCATAGTAGTGAGGCAAGTGACACCAGGAGTTAACCCTTCTGTCAATCTGAAAACTGAAGTTCACTATGTGAATAGAACCAAAGTCAAAGAAATCACCCCCTCAGACATCCTAAAGGTCCTGGAGTCAGACTTCTCAGAAAGAGCTGGAGAAGAGGATCCTGTGTCTCAAGATGATCTCAAGTTCCTGTCAACGATAAAAGAAAACATCACACAAAAGGATGATGGGCACTACGAAATGCCATTACCGTTCAAACAGGAAAGACCAAAATTACCAAACAACAAGATATGTGCAACACATCGTCTTAATTATCTTCAAAGGAGACTAAAGAAGAATGAAGCATACTACAAGGATTATATGAACTTCATGAACGACATCATTTCACGTGGCGATGCAGAGAAAGTCCCTGAGGAGGAAATTGACAACAGCCCAGCTTGGTATATTCCACACCATGGAGTTTATCATCCACAAAAACCAGGGAAAATTTGTGTTGTATTTGACTGTTCTGCCAAATTTCAGGAAACATCTCTTAATGATCATCTAATCACCGGACCTCACCTGACAAACATGTTACTGGGTGTCCTGTGTAGATTCCGAAAAGGCTCCATTGCAGTAATGTGTGACGTTGAAAGGATGTTTCATCAGTTTCATGTGAAAAGGGAAGACCAGGATTACTTACGATTCCTATGGTGGGAGTGTGGCAATCTGGAAACCACACCCTCAACCTACAGGATGAAAGTTCACCTGTTTGGAGCAGCTTCGTCTCCTGGCTGTGCCAACTTTGGCCTGAAACATCTGGCGGCACAAGGGCAGGGTCGATACAGTGAAGACACCATCCGCTTCATTCAAAGAAATTTCTACGTAGATGATGGTCTGGCAAGTGTTCACACTGAGAATGAAGCCATCCAGCTAGTCAAGGAATCAAGAGAACTTTGCTCCAGTGGCAAGCTAAGACTCAAGTTGGTCTGCAATAACAAGAATGTGATGGCATCCATCCCAGAAGAAGAACGTGCCACAATCAAAGAGCAAGACATGGCCTTGAGCTTACCTCATATGGAGAGAGTGCTTGGAGTTGAATGGTGCATCACTTCTGATTCATTCAGATTGAGAGTTCAAGTAAAGTCCAATCCACTCACCAGAAGAGGTGTGCTCTCTACAGTAGCCTCCGTCTATGATCCCTTAGGATTCATGGCACCTTTTGTTCTTATTGGAAAACAAATTCTCCAACAAATGTGCAGAGAAAAGATTGGCTGGGATGATGAAGTTCCAGTAAACCTTAAGCCCCAGTGGGAGTCCTGGATCAGAGACCTACCCAATCTAGCTGAAATGGAAATCAAAAGATGCTACTTACCTTCAAGTTTTGGGAATATTAAGGGTCATGAACTTCATCATTTTGCCGATGCAAGCACCTCCGGATATGGTGAATGTACTTACCTGCGAGTCATCAATGAGTCCAACGAAGTCCACTGCGCTCTAGTAATGGGAAAATCAAGAGTCTCACCAACCAAAGTGACAACAATACCAAGACTGGAGCTCAGTGCAGCAGTAGTAGCAGTTTGCACAAGTGACATGCTGCGCAATGAATTGTAAATCCAAGATCTGCAAGAATACTTTTGGACGGACTCTACGGTGAAGACAAAAGTGGCAGAAGAACAGAAGAAACCTGAAAGTGAACGACATTGTGCTTTTAAAAGATGATCAAACCCCACGAAATGAATGGAAGCTGGCCAGAATAACAGAAGTTTATCCAGGGTCAGATGATAGGGTGAGAAAGGTCAGATTGTTAGTTAGTGACACCACATTTAATGAAAAGGGTAAATCCACAACTAACACAGTTTTCTTGGAGAGACCTGTACATAAGTTAGTTACTCTGCTAGAAGCAGACCCCGTTTAATATTTCTAATGTTTATCTTCATTCTATGAAATAAGTTTAATGTTTATCTTTGCTTTCTTTATTTAATCTTTAATGATAGATGTGTATGTTTTTAGGTGTTTAAGGTTTAACTGCAACAGTCAGTATGCGTAAGAAATCTCAGTGTAAGTTTGTGTGATTTGGTGGGAGTGTAACTGTTGCCACTGCATTGGTTTTAATATTTTGTATAGGTTATGATTGGACTGTTTTTGTATTTGTATCATTACCATAGTAACAGATGGGCTGTTATGTTAGAGCGCGACTCATACATACAGAGAAGAAGATGTCGTTATATACATGCTAAAGAGTTTGTTTGTAAAGTGAAATATTAAGACCATTGAAGAAGAAATAAGAGAATGAAAAGACAGTGACCATAAAAGAAGATCAAAGACTTTCTCTCATGGCATGCAGCCAACGAGGTATTTTTGTTTGTTTGTTATTTATTTTAACTTTGTGTTATATTGGATGCTGTGTTTGCTAACCAGCTAACGTTGTGAATGTATATGTTTGATACCGTGTATTACAGTTTTCACGGTTTGATGTGGACAAAAAGGATTCATTAAAACCCGTAAAGAAAACCATTTGATGTCTGACTGTGCTTGGGAGGGAGTCACACTAGTATTTAGCTAGCTTACAAAACATGGCTAATAAAACGAACTGCAATTAGCTCATACAGTATACTAACAATGTTGGTAAAGTTAACACATATTTTATGTAGTATAGTCAACACAAACAAGAAAAGAACTCTAAATAAAGGAACATGTTTTTTGTTGTAAAATAGCTAGCTCTCCAGATGTTGCGAATGACAAAGTAGCCTAACTTGCTATTGTAATAAACATAGCCTGCAGATTGTCAAATTTGTCAACCTAGAATAACAATAGCTGTCGAATACAGCAGCTAGCCAACAAAACAATTCGAGACGGTAACTTGACATTCTCTCGATTTGGCTTTCATTCTTTGCAGTTTTCAACTCCAGGTCGTAGAAATGGGCGGGTTATCCTTGAGTATGATTTTTAATTTTTGAAACTAATAAAAAGGAAAACCTAACTTTGGTGTTCAACAGCAAGTATGCATGATATTTATGATGATTTATGAATATGCGAAGCGAATTCATAGCATTGATTCACTGTTGGTTCTGCTTTTTATTACAGTATTTCATAAATTAGTGGAAATCCTTGCAAGACTATGTCAGTATGGTTTTAAATTCCCCCATAATATTAAGCACGTAGGCCCGTACGTACGTAAGCACGTTCATTAACCAGTAACCACAAAATTACCATAGATGATGACATCTATTGTTACCTGGCAATGTTAGAATTTTTGCATTATGTCGTCACTCTGAAACATCAGTGAGAAAGTTTAGTTCATTCTGGAGCAACCTGCTGTCCAGACAACTTGTTTAACATTCATTAGAAATCACATATTTTAAGATTTAAATATTGATCAGACATACCAACTTTTACACTTAACGTTTCGTTTTAGCACTCCTCCAGAGCGGTTATACTCAGAATGGAGGAATTGGCTGGAAGTAGGTTAAAATACATCTTTATTTTTCAAGCTAGTTTTATTCATCTTAAAAAATGAATTGAAACCCTAGGTCTAGAACTAGGTTGACCATTAGCCATTATCTTCTATGTCTACATATGTTATCCTATAATGTATCATATTTTTGCTTTCAGGTGAGCCACATGGCACACTTCCACTAAAGCCGCCCTTATGGGAAAGCCTTGGAGATAGCAAGAGCCAGTTTACAGCACAGAAGGTAAGAATATTCAATAAGTACTAATGAAAGGAAAACTTATGAGACATGAGATCAAATATTATGCTTGAATCTACTACCTCTTCCCTAGATTTGCCATGAAATAAGTTGATAATGAGATGCTGAAGGAGTTAAACACATTGTTTGCACAAAACAAGAGCAGAATCTTAAGGCTTTTTTTGATTATAATCAGTGTCTCACAATCAGTCTCTCAATTTACATAAGAAAGTTTGCAAACTACCTAACCTCCTTACATGGCAGAAATAGGTCTCTAGTAAGAAAAGAATGGTATTAGTGCCATAACCTTTAGTGATTGGCCCATGACGATGATAATGAGAAAACACTGATACCAATGTTGGCCATCATACCAAAGGGTGCTAAGCCATTAATATTGGGAAAAGAACCAGTCAGAGAGATAGAAATGCAATTAGATAGATTAAAATGGCTTTAAAAGCCATTCAAAATCAAGATTTTTGTATAAAAAGATTTTAAAATCAAGTAATTTTCAACACAACACTATGCCAAAACAGAAAAGTGAAAATTATGTTTGTGGAATACAATTTGAGCAGATGACACAAGGACTTGGAGCAGCACTGTCCAGTTAATGAAGTTTCACAGAACACTCCAAAATGCGAGTTCTTGTGTGTTCATGTGGCATTACAGAAAAGCCTGTTGCCTAACTTCCACAACCTTTCTACTCAGGGAAATGAAGTCGCTATTGGCTCTGATACCAGTTATGAAGATGACCTATTGCACTTGACCATGCTGCAGAAGATGTTAGCTATTGATGAGTCGCAAGCCCTCCATTTGAGCACTGTACTCGAGCTGCAAGAAAAAGCTCAGAGGATGAGAACAGAGGCCCAACTCTGTCAGCTCGCCAGGAAGAAAAGGTTGGTGGTTTATTCATCAATAATATGTATGAGCTAATATGTATGTACAGTATTACTGCTGTAGGTAAAAACTAGGATAACAAATGAATTGCAAATTTGTGTGAGGATTCACAATGAATTCCCTTTTTTTCTTCTTCAGACCGAAGCTTGAAATAGTGGATTTTTAAAATCACAGAATTAAGGGTGAACCAGGTTTCTTTTCTCTCTATTTGGGTCCAGATTTTTACTTTTTTGTGGTTGCAGATTATAGCGTTCTAACTCAATGCTGGACCGATTTCAATCGTTATTGGTGTAAGACCCTAACCATCAAGAATGGGTGTCCAGGGGGGTGAGGGGGGTAGAATGCTATGCACCACTGTGCGGTATTTGTAGTTCTACGTGGTCCTGCTGGTAACTGTCCCCCCCTTCACTGGCAGATATCATAAGGAAAGTGGAGCAGATGAAGGAGTCATCCAAATGCAGATGGATCACCTCACACTCGAGTTCAAGAAGAACCAGGTGCACCTTGGATATCTAAACTAAATCATGTTAACTACAATTGTAAAAATTGTCATTGTAAATGACTGATAATGTTTGAAAGATGATATTGTAAAGATCCTTCTGTCTCTATATGTGAACTACTAGTATGGAGCTGATAGAAATTCTGTCTTTGTCATGGAAATGGTTTTTATTGAGATATTGATTGTGAATCTGTTTTATCTTTAGAATGTATTTCAAAGCTATCAGAAATTCCTCAAGTCAGCCACAAGTACAAGCCAATGGCTGACCCAGATGGTTCAGCGCATAGAGACGACTATGAGCTCTGCATCCCGCCTGCAGGAGGAAATGAAATCTCAGGGAGAGGTGATGTTTTTTTTCAGAAACCAGCCAGCACTACTGCTCTAATTACCTGTAAAATCCTCGTAAATGTATGTTCTACCTAAAACTCTCTTTCAGGAAGCAGTTTCGTGTAGCCCTCTTATTCTGGGTTCACATTTGAATGAGACTAAAGATGATACTGAGAGGTACTGTTACTCTTTTTTTTTACTTTGTAAATCTTGCATAAGCCTGTTACACAAAATACATAGCTCTCTCCTAAGTTATCATTTATAAGATTGCCATGATTACGTCCAGGTATGGCCTCAAGGACCTGGTTAAAGACAGTGGGTCTCATTTGGGAAGAGTAGTGGATCAACCTAATCAGAAGGTAGACCTCGCTTTGGACAAGTGTAAGGCCAAGGAGGTGCCGCTCTGTTATGAGTGCATCCTGAGAACATCCCAGGCATCACCAGGTATGGTGTTACTTTTGTGAATCAACGTACTTGTCCTATTTGATTTCATTTATATAGCCCCAAAACAATACAATTGTGTCAAGGCGCTTTACAGAGCCCAGTGCCTGGACCCCCTTAGAGCAAGCACAATGGCAACAAGGGCAAAGATGGAAGGAAACTTCTAAATTAACAGGGGGGGGGGGGGGGGGGGGGGGGGGGGCATCTACTTGAGGTTGGGCTGGAGGAGATAGGAAGTGGGGGATGAGGGGAGGGTTATGTGGCAGAAGGGGAAGGTAAACAACAAGAGGTAGCTCTAAGCTATAAGATAAAAGCATCTCTTTGTGCTGGTCGGCAAACAGAAGTACAGTCATGTCATTTGAATACATATGTTGGTCATAGGAATGTTTTCACTGGAGGGCAGTGGCACAGAAAGGTGCACAAACATCAATGGTGATCATGTCACAAGATTCAGAGATGCTGCTGTGCAGGTTTGTGAGGTTAATAGACCATTTCTATATTGCTGAAAAATGGGGGGGGGGGGGGGGGACATTTTAATTTGTTTTCTGACAAAATGTTGGTGTGTCGTGGCAGCTACATTGTATATAAGTACTGTATCACTTTTCAATTTGACCACATTCATTCTCTCTTCATCAGACTGATCAGGACATCGAACAATATGCAGAGGAAAAAATTGGAGGGAATGTGGCAAATGTGTCCCTTCTGCTTTCACCTGATGCCCAACTGCTCCTTCTGCTTTCCCTTGATACCCAACTGCTCCTTCTGCCTTCACCTGATACCCAACTGCCCCTAGCAGCCATACTGGTGAGTATGCACTTTCCATAGCTGTATTTTATGTGCAAATCACTTAACGGTAAATCATCTTCTAAGAGAGATATGTCACTGTGATGCTGATGTTTTGCCTATGCATGTGAGGTGCCTATATGTCATCGTATTATTCACGGATTGTTTTCTCACTTCATAGCCAAACCATCATCATACTACAGGCGACGGCACTTCTGATGAAAGTGAAGATGTGCTTGAGCATCTTGAGAGTGTTGGCAATGGCACCAAAGTTGCGATGATGGACGCAAGGGCACTGATGGAGACGGCTGTGTCCACAGTGCTGTTAACTGATGCCAACCTGTCCTCTGAAGTCCTACTGGTAGGAATCACCTTTTGGCAACCATTTGAGATGTGAAGTGCCTGAGTTTGTTTGTTTAAATGTGTGACAAATATTTTTGGGGAAGGTTTTGGTAACCTAACAAAAAGATTCTAGTCATATTCTTATGTATTTGGGTCGGCAGAATGAACATTTAGGAACCAAAAGTAATACAATTTAAGGAACCTTCGTGAAATTAGGAAAATTCCTTTCTTCTTTGCTGGGATCATAATGATTGTCTACAGCAAAATACGGCCATTTTTTGAAAATAAACATGTAGGGTGATTTGCTGCCTCCACTTTTCCATCTTAAATGGCTTTCCTTCCTAACCTAATTAAGCCAAACCATGAGGTGGCTGTTGGTCATAATGAATGCCCTGATGATGGTCCTGAGCTACTGAAGTTCCCAGGTGCTCAGAAGAGAGAGGGAGAATTGACACCAAAGGCTGTACAGCTTTTCAATGCCTCTGAAATGCTCACCCCTACTCCAGCAACAGTAAGATGGCCACTTACTTAGAATGGCAAAAGCCGAAATGTACTTTTCAATGTACTTAATTATTTGATGAAATAATGGTTGTTTATTGTTCAATCAACAGGTCACTAATCTACGCATTAAAACAACTGCAAAGGTGAATGGCACTGAGGTGAGAGTGGGAGAATTGACGCCAAAGGCTGTACAGCTTTTCTCTGCTACTGAAATGCTCACCCCTACTCCAGCAACAGTAAGATGGCCACTTACTTAGAATGGCGAAAGCCAAAATGTGAAATGGATCGCTAAGCAGCAAAGGAATTAAGTTAATTATTTGATGAAATAATGATTGTTTATTGTTCATTCATCAGGTCACTAATCCGGGCATTAAAACAACTGCAAAGGTGAATGGCCCTGAGGTGAAAGTGAAACACATGCAGACTTCACAGCCACTTCCTAGCTTTGAGAAACTCCAAAATGGAGTATCAGAAGTGCAGTTTAAGCATGGAAACATCAAGCTATATCATCAGAATATAGACACAGTTGAAAGTGAGGACCTTTTCAAGAACTGTGAGAGTGCTTCCCCTGACAGCAGATTTCAAATGATTGAGAAAGGGATGTTACCTGAAGGTCAACTGTATCCAACAGCCATACCGGTAAGATTGTTGTTCTTGTAGCTATTATTTTATTTACTTATAAAAAAAAAAGCACAATAGTAATATGTGCCCTCAAATCTGGAAAGAGGCTAAAGTAATCCCACTACCGAAAAACACTCGTGCTGCCTTTACTGGCTCAAACAGTCGACCAATCAGCTTATTACCTGTTATGAGCAAACTGTTGGAAAAAATTGTGTTTGATCAGATACAATGCTACTTCTCAATGAACAACTTGACAAGCATTTACCAGCATGCTTACAGGGAGGGACACTCAACCTCCACAGCGCTCAAGCAAATGACAGATGATTGGCTAAAAGATATTGATCAACAGAATATTGTAGGAGCAGTGCTACTGGATTTTAGTGCCGCCTTTGATGTTATTGATCATAACTTGCTATTAAAAAAACTCAAGTGCTATGGCTTTACTCCATCTGCCGTAGCATGGATTGAAAGTTACCTAACCAATAGGAAACAAAAGGTTTTCTTTAATGGAAGCCTGTCAAACCCAAGACATGTACAATGTGGAATTCCTCAGGGATCCTCATTAGGACCATTGCTTTTCTCAATTTTTACAAATGATCTCCCACTTGTTTGTAAAAAAGCCTGTATGTCTATGTATGCAGATGATTCAACATTATATACTGTATGTCTGCACCAACAGTTAAAGAAATCACCTCAGCCCTCAACAAAGAATTGCAGATGGTATTCAAATGGGTCTCTGATAACAAACTGGTCCTTAAGATTTCCAAAACTAAGAGCATTGTATTTGGGACAAAGCACTCACTTAGCTCTAAACCTCAGCTGAACCTGGTACTGAACAATGTTGCTGTTGAGCAAGTACAGGAAACAAAGCTTCTGGGGGTAACTTTAGACTGTAAACTATCATGGTCAAAACATATAGATTAACTGGTGCAAAAGATGGGTAGAAATATATCTGTGGTTAGAAGATGCTCTTCTTTTTTAACACCTCATCTGATCAAACAGGTTCTGCAGACCCTGGTATTGTCTCAACTTGATTATTGCTCGGTAGTCTGGTCAGGTACCACAAAAACAAATCTAGGGAAGCTTCAACGGGTACAAAACAGAGCAGCTAGGCTTGCCCTTAAGTGCACACCAAGAGCAAACGTGAAAAACATGCATGACCGACTCTTCTGGCTGAAAGTTGATGAGAGGCTAAAAGCATCACTTATTTCTTTCATTAAAGATATTAACACATTAAAAACCCCTGACTGTTTATTTAGGCAGCTCACACTCAGCTCTAATGTACACACATACCCCACCAGACATGCCACCAGTGGTAACTACAAAATTCCAACAATAAAAACAAACTCAAAACAACGTACAGTATTATGCAGGGCTATGGTAGAATGGAACTCCCTTCCAGATCACATAAAAAAAAAACAGAACAAAGCTGGATTCAAAAAGCAGGTGAAGCAACACCTCATGGCTGTTAGTATGTATTACTCATTTTTATTTATCTACTCACTTATCCTTTTTTCCTATTTGTCATCTGTTGTTTTTGTGTGTGATGGCTAGGTTATTTAGTTGTTATTTTTTTCCTTTCTTTTATCTGGTGTTTGTATGTTGATTTCTTCTTTGTTATGTGTCTTTTTCCCTTTCCTTTATCTGTTGTTTGTATGTTGATGTCTTCTTTGTTATATGCTTTTCCTTTTTTTTTTTAATCTGTTGTTTGGTACGTTGTTTTCTTGTGTGGACCCCAGGAAGAGTAGCTGGTGTCTGGCATCAGCTAATGGGGATCCGAATAAAATCAAATCAAATCAAAGCTTATAATTCACTCACTCATTACTGTGTTGTTACAGATTTAATGCAACTCCTATAATTCCACAATTAAGGGTTCATATAGTTTATTTTGTTTGTTTTGGTAATAAAAAAAACAAAGCCTACGAAATAACCTATGATAACCTATGCACCAGATATACATATCTTCAAAATGTATAATGACTGATGTGATCCTTGTTACAACACACTTTGCAGATACATGATAACCTAATTAAGCCAAACCATGAGGTGGCTGTTGGTCATAATGAATGCCCTGATGATGGTCCTGAGCTACTGAAGTTCCCAGGTGCTCAGAAGAGAGTGGAAGAATTGATGCCAAAGGCTGTACAGCTTTTCTCTGCTACTGAAATGTTCACCCCTACTCCAGCAACAGTAAGATGGCCACTTACTTAGAATGGCAAAAGCCAAAATGTAATTATCAATGTACTTAATTATTTGATGAAATAATGGTTGTTTATTGTTCATTCATCAGGTCACTAATCTGGGCATTAAAACAACTGCAAAGGTGAATGGCACTGAGGTGGAAGTGAATCACATGCAGACTTCACAGACACTACCTGAAAGTCAACTGTATCCACCAGCCATACCGGTAAAATTGTTGTTCCTGCAGCTATCATTTTTATTTACTTTTTAAAAAAAGGCACAATAGCTTACTATTCACTCACTCATTACGGTGTCTTTTGAGATTTTATGCAACTCCTATAATTTCACAATTAGGGGTTCATGTAGATTATTTGTTTGTATTGGTAATTAAAAAACAAAAACTACTAAATGGCCTACAATACCTATGATAACCAATGAACCAGATATACATATCTTAAAAATGTATAATGACTGATGTGATCATTGTAACAACACATTTTGCAGATACATGATAACCTAATTAAGCCAAACCATGAGGTGGCTGTTGGTCATAATGAATGCCCTGATGATGGTCCTGAGCTACTGAAGTTCCCAGGTGCTCAGAAGAGAGTGGGAGAATTGATGCCAAAGGCTGTACAGCTTTTCTCTGCTTCTGAAATGTTCACCTCTACTCCAGCAACAGTAAGATGGCCACTTACTTAGAATGGCGAAAGCCAAAATGTAAATTGGATCGCTAAGCAGCAAAGGAATTAACTGAATTATTTGATGAAATAATGATTGTTTATGGTTCATTCATCAGGTCACTAATCAGGACATTAAAACAACTGCAAAGGTGAATGGCCCTGAGGTGAAAGTGAAACACATGCAGACTTCACAGCCACTTCCTACCTTTGAGAAACTCCAAAATGGAGTATCAGAATTAATAATTAAAAACCAAAGCCTACGGAATTACCTATGATAACCTATGAACCAGATACATATCTGAAAAATGTATTTTTATGTATTTTATTGAAATATACTAAAAATATATACCAAACATAGAGGTACATTTTGAAATGTTAAGTTGTAAGTCTCATAGAGGATATCTGGTCACCCTGGGCTCCACTGACAGCTCAGCTGGATATAATATTGCTCTCAGTCTGCCCAAATTATAAAATGACACTCACCCCATAGACTTGATTTAACTTCTTATCTGTTTGGCATAATAGGCTTCACTTGATCAAGCAGTGTTTAATTAACCATCTGTTTTTTAATCCTTTTTCTCCCCTTTTCCACTAGATCTTTACCCAGACAATTGTGTCAGGGATTCCAAATATTAAGGGCATTAAAACTTCTCTGCTATCTCCTAAAGTAAGTAAAACTCAGAAAAACTCACAACCGCAGTTTGTTGACAGCTGCTCTAAATCTTTGGTGAGAGACACTAAATATCTGATTTGGTCACCACTTTGTTTTTGAAATTTGTTGATGTTGACAAACAGCTTGCATCTGAGTAACAAGGCCTTTAATTCCAACACATCTTAGATCAGTGCTAAACAGGAGGACTCTCAAGGAACGACTAGACGGACACTAGAAGAGCAGAATGTAGCGTCCAAACAGAAACAGCAAGGGCATGAAGAGACTGTAAAAGTGCCTCATCTTGAAGGGGCGAAGCAGCAAAAGGTTCCTCATCTCGGAACACCAAAGCAACAAAACATGTCTCATCCTAAAGTGGAAAAGCAACAAGGGCATGAAGTGATTATGAAAGTGCCTCTTCTTGAAGTGCAAAAGCTGGTTTACTCTGTGGTCAAGGAGCTATGGGAGATATATGACCTTGGAGAAGGCCTGAAGGTTTTATCGGGAATGCCACTGCCACGTCCATCTCAACTCTTTCTGCAAACCTTAACTTGTGCGCAACACATGGAGCCACGCACCAGGCACAGCTACTGCAAGGTTTGGCCACTAGGTCTACTGTAGAAAAGGGTGAAAATATAGCTAAAACTGAAGTGATTAAGACAGATTACAATCAATTAATAAATAAGATACAATCAATTACAAAATAATATCACTTAAACATTTACACATTTTTTTTTCTTCTGTGTGAAGCATATATTTGAACTCTGCTGGGAGATCCTTCAGGATATGTATACCAAAGATGGGTCTGGTTGGTCAGACCGTCGGCCTGAGGAATCCTTTCGCGACCTCTCCAAGATTCAGGTAAAATGGCATGAATGACTGATGCTTTTCAGCACAGCCAGCATTGCATTTTCCACGGTTCCACCAATGCCAGATTTAATTGGTATTGGTCAGTCAGGACAACTGAAACATGAATCATTTTATAAAGGACATTATATTACAGTTGTATTAAACACTTAGATACACATACCTTAAACTGTCAGTCCACCTTCATGTGACTCAATGAAGGGGGGGGGGGAACACAGTGGTAGCAGGTGGTTTCACCTCATTAATTTTTTTTGTGAAGTTTTAATAATTCATTTACAATAAAGGTCTTGTGTCTTTTTCTAGGCGTACGTAACCAAGAAGATCTTTAGACTGTTGGAAATGCAAAATACTATTAATGAGGCTGAAAAGAAATACGGTGGAAGTAGCCAATATCACGTTGAGAATGAATTATTGAATGAGCAGCAGAACGTGCCTTATCTTGAAACACCAAGGCGAAAAAACGTGAAAAAACGACAAGTGCATAAAGAGGCTGTGAAGGAGACTGTGAAAGACCCTCGTCTTCAACTGCAAGAGCTGGTTTACACTGTGGTCAAGGAGCTATGGGAGAAATATAACCTTAGAGAAGGATCGAAGGTTTTATCGCGGATACCTACACCGAGTCCATCTATATTCTTCATGCAAACCTTAACTTGTGCGCATCACATCAAGCCAAGCCGCAGGCACAGCTACTGCAAGGTTCGGCCACTAGGTGTACTGTATAAAAGGGTGAAAATATGTCTAAAACTAAAGTGATTAAGTCAGTTTTCTAGACAACATAAGCCATTTACAGAAATAATACCACTTCAACATTAACACTATTTTTTTGTATTCTGTGTGAAGTTTATATTTAAAAGCTGCTGGGAGATCCTTCAGGGTCCCTATCTCAAAAAGCCCAGTGCAGCACCTGCTCGGACAGATTCACGGCTTGAGGAAGATTTCAAATCCTTTAGTGACCTCTCCAAGATTCAGGTAAAATTTCACAAATGGCTGAATGATTGAAAGATTTAAGTATTGTTCAGTCAGGACAACTGAAACATAAATAACTCTTATAAAACAAAAATTATAACACGGGTAGATGGAATTATAACACGGGTAGATGGAATCCACCATTCTGAGAGTTAGTTCCGGGGTGTGCTATATTCTAACTGTACGACCTGTTTTCATCTACCTGAGCGTTCCATATCAGTACGCACTCAAAAGGAAATATCTATCCAAGATGGCGGCGTGTTGTGGCTAATGTAGTGGGGAATGTTTCATGTGAATTAAGCTATCTACACGACTTTTTATATGTCTAAATAGACTCGGTTAGTTGTTTCTGTGCTACGCGAATGTTGCAGAGTATTGAAAGTCTTTACTGAAAGTCTCGAATATCATTTGTAGTTGACTTTTAGCGCTTAGACCAAAAACCCATTTGAAACACACGTAGCTTTTGTGCTAGGTCTAACAGACGTTAAAATCCCAATGCTATTTGTCTGTTGCATAGCAACAGCCACACAAAGGGGGACTATTTTCTCTTGGCTACTGAAATGCGATACACAACGTTTGGTGTCTACAACTTTTTTTGTCCTGAAAGGCAGCTTACTGTTTACTTTAATTGTACTTAATATTTTGGAGTCGCTGGCAACCGTGTTATAAAAGCAATAAGGTACTCGAGTCAGTACGGTATCGTCAATAATGTACTTGTTCGAGGGTTTGCCGGCCCTCCGCTGCGCGTCGGGCCTAACAACTCCCTCGAACAAGTACATTATTGACGATACCGTACTGCCTCTCGAACCTTATTGCTTAATTATATCACAGTTGTATGAAATTATAAAACCCTTAGATACATATACCTTAAACTGTCAGTCCATCTTTATGTGACTCAATGAAGGGGGGAAACACAGTGGTAGCAGGTGGTTTTACATCATTAATTTTTTTTTGTGTGAAGTTATAATAATTAATTTACAATAAAGGTCTAATGTCTTTATCTAGGAGTACGTCAGCAATACATTCTTAAGACTGTGTGGAATGAATCCGGAAAACACAATGGAAGTACCATGTTGAGAATGAACTAGAACTTAACCCCAATCTTCGTAAGTATAGTGCACAGGATTCATTCATCTCTGCAACTTTTCTCTCAGAAAAAGTGGGGAGTTGGAGGGATTGCTGGGGATGATTTCAGAATATCATAAAGACTGAAGATGTGTGTATGTACATAGGTAGAAACAATAGCCTACAATATATTATCATATCTAATATTATGTTTCTAATTATTAGTAATTATAATAAAGAAACTCACAATTGGAGGGAGCTCAATATATCCATGCCAAGCTAATTCACATAATTATGATTTCAGTGCTGGAGAAAAAAAAATATGAAGTGACGATAAAGTTGGCAGATGATGTCCTTAAGTACATAATGGGACACTTTTATGACCTTGAATATTTTTTTGTGAAATGAAGAAAAGATTGGAAAATGGCTGCCCTCAGTCCCATCTTCATCTCCCTCATCACTTCCCATCTCAACCGATCCCCTCCTGCAATGCATTCATAAAAATAATAAAAAATAATAAACCATTATAGGGTGGTGTGTTTTTCCTAAATACTAAACCATGTGTACATAACCACAAAAATGACTTTTATAGGCTAAAATGGTGTAACATAACATACATGTGACAAGTACTGTACATCAAAAAAAAAAAATTCTCTAGCACAGCATTCAGAGTTTTGGGAAACAAGTGCAACTTAAATATGAATACAATTTCAAACTTCCCTTCAGCAGTGTTTGTCTGTTTCCCAAGTAGGTCCTGAAAGGTTAGTAAAGTAATGCAGGGCAGCTGTTTCACGTAAATCAAATTCTTTGTTCCTGAAAGATATGTTCTGGTTCTCGTCAAACTGGCAGTACTGTTTGAGTTAACCTCTAAACCAATGCCACTCTTGCAAGCTGGCAAAGGGCAAAGATCACATTTCTGTTTCAATACAGTATTGCTACTAGCCTGGATACCAGCCTGAACTGAACCGCCCACACATTTTTTGGTCTGGGAGATTCAGTCTGGAATTGAGCTAGTTGGGAGAGATTAAACGTCTCAGAAAAGTGATCTGAACAATCAAATTGTAAGGGCGGGCTTTATACATTGATGGACAGATGACCAACCAACGCTTGAGTTGATTAGATAGATAGAATACATCGAACAAAGATGGCGCCGTCTCGGGAGCTTAGTGGGACATATTTTATATGATTTAAGCTATCTACACAACTTTTTTTAATGTCTACATTGACTCGGTTAGTTGTGCATGTGCAAAAACGAATCTTGCCGAGGATTGTAGGTTTTAAATGAAGCACTCTAGACCATTATTGATAGGTTATGCTAACGCGTAGACAAAAAAACATTGAAACAAATGGTAGCTTCTAGCCTTGAGTGCTATTTAAGTAACGTGAGCAGGCATATGTCTCAACAGATATTGACAGCGCATTCATTTTGAAAGAGGAACAGAGAAACGCGATCAAGGCATTTGTCGATTGAAAAGATGTTTTTGCCGTCCTTCCTACGGGATCAGGTAAAAGTTTAATCTATCATATCGTAATACTACGTTGCTCTGATTGGTTCTAGGTATCCAATTCAGCGAAGAGGAATTTTCTTTCCTGGTTCGTTGAAACACGCCCCATAATCACAGCCCAATGGTTCAGTTTCAGACTCATATTCTGACTAGAATTATGAGTATGACATCGTCAGGCTATATTGCTACTACAGCATAGATTTTCACATATTAAATTAAAAAGGTTCTTAACTAATTGAAATGGTCTATTAACAGATACAAAACCATCATTATTAAACTGAATAACACTAACACTGCCTGTTGAATTGCTCTGTGTGTGGCAAGTAAACCACTTTACAAAGAATGTACAATACCCTTGCAGGGACAGGGTTAAACAGGGAATGGGCGGGTCTTAGATCAGAAGTGGGTGTGGCTTAACCAGGAGTTG
Organism: Sprattus sprattus; assembly: GCF_963457725.1. NCBI lineage: Eukaryota > Metazoa > Chordata > Actinopteri > Clupeiformes > Clupeidae > Sprattus > Sprattus sprattus. The sequence goes on from NC_137918.1 coordinate 7,111,858, forward strand.
TTTTATTTTTACAATTTCATTTAAAACATAGAAAATGGATTGATTGAGTTGGAAGTTGGTATTTTAAGCCTGAGATTGGTATGGTTTGACCACAATTTGCTACTTGCTATATTTTGTCAATTATAAAATTAGGGAACAGCCTCAGATTTTAGCGTCAGATCAATGTTTAATAAAACTAGACGTAACGCAAAGCGTTACAAAATATGACCGCTGAACTGTTCAGTAGGTTTTGGCACAGAATGAGTCATGGTTGTCAGTGTGTTTGTGTGTTTTTATGTGCGCATTGGTTTGTGTTTCATTTTTATGTATTAAAGGTATTATTTGTGATAGATTTTGATGATTTGGTTATGTAATGTTTTGTGTACTACTTTTTTGTGGATTGTTTTGGTATATTTTTCTTTTGCAATGTAGTTTGTTAAAACAGGTCAAATAAAGAGGTGTGGAAACAAAGTGAAGTTTCCAACCACCAACAGGTGGCACTATAGGTGATATCAGTCAGGCATATGTACACGTTCGGGCTGGATCCAGCGTCCACCCTAAGACATTTTCTCTGGATCAAGCAAGAGTTATAAGAGACTGTGTTTTGTGGCAAGCACTGGCAAGTTGGCAAAGTTTGAGGGTCTGCCACGCCCACACCTTCCGACTAATGAGAAAATCTAATATAACTTTTAGTCGCCCATGGCTGAAGAGTAACCTGACCACATTTCAAGGCGTTATCATTAGATTTGTCGGAGGAGTTCGATCAGATGCGAGGTGTGCAAACGCCGTCAAAACGCATCTTCCACTCAAAATGGCTGACTTCCTGTGGATCTGCCACCATGGCGTCAAGAGACTTTTAGTGCGTCCAAGCATGATGAAGAAGTGTACCGAATTCCGTCAAGCTACGCCAAAATAACCCCAATGCGCAGGGTTTTTTTGCAATGTTCTAGGGGGCGCTATTGAGCCATTTGCTCCATCCATGGACAAACACTCTACCGAAGATGGACAGTTACAGGCTTGTCCCTGGCAAATTTGGTAATTTTTCGAGCACTTTGACATATATTCGATTAAAACACCTCATTTTTGCTTTTTAATTTTTAACTAGGTGGCACTATACATGTAATGGTTATGGTATGGGTTGGCATGGCCCCTTGACACAAACATACAAGAACAATTTGCCCCTCCAAGGCCCTATGGTTCTCGGGATATTCGAAGAAAACTGTGTCGCGCCACCTACAGGCCAGTTGGTGTATTATCATATAAATCAATGTATTGCATGCACACCCCCCCCCACCCCCGTGAACAGAATTCCACGAAACTTCAGAAGGTGTCAATTATCCCACACCTCCGATGCAGTTCTTACCTTGTCAATTTACAATTAACATTTTTTACAACACTATATTTTTGCTTTTTCATTTGTAACTACGTGGCGCTATACATGAAATAATTGGTAGTGGAATGGTTGACGTGGCCTCTTAAGACCAACATACAAAAAAAATGTGGTCCTCCTAAGCCGGTTTTCAACTTATTCACAGAAAACTGAATCGCCCCACCCTCTTTCAAACGGGTCCAGTCCGACGGGGGTGCAACGGATCAAAACGAAAATCAGTGGTTCCATGCTAATATAGTAAGGCTACATGCCCACCAAATTTCGTGCACCCCGGTGTTTCAGTGTCCCGGAAATCGTTGACAGAAAATCCGCAAACAGAAAAGAAAAAAAACTCTATTTAGTCGCAAGGCGGTCATAATTACATAACAAGAAAGAAAAAGAGGAGACATGATTTTAACAAGTGAGCAAGCATTATCTCACACACAGCCCATTGTCATGGTCTGTTTCTTATGCGAAGCATGCCAAAAACACCATCATGTGTTTGTCTGGTTTCAGGGTGACGGGTTACGACCCCCAACAGTCGCATTGTTTCAATCCAGAAATCCCTGCTGTGCTGTGCCTGTGCTATGGTGGTTAATCCATGAGGGGGCCATATCGACTTAATTTGTTATGCTTTTTACTGGCCGAATGTTAATGGGTGACCCATATGTCACAGCAGGGGCCATGCAGTCATTGGTTGCTCAAACAAGTGAACGTGCTGGCAGGGGCCCAGCAAATGTTTTTATAGCCGGCTGTAAAGCCCTCAGGGTTGTTAAAACAGCTTGTTAAGGACTTATTTGTGTGAAAGGGAGAGATAATGGGAGAGGAAGAGGGAGCGATGGAGACAGGGATGAGAGAGAGGAAAGGATACGAATAGGTCGTTCGGCGGACACTCACCTAAGGGTTTGGAGTGGCCTAGGGCAGTGTTTCCCAAACTGGGGAACGCATACCCCCAGGGGCACGCAAAAAGGGACGTAGGGGGTACGCAGGGCATTTGATTTGCATTTCCAAAGTGAAAGAGCCCATTACATTATCAAATGTATATGCAAATAGACATGACATCATGGAGAAAATCAAACCCTTGTTTCCTCTGTTGTGTCTATTTTCTTTCCTTTCATTTTCTCTGTCCATCTAGGTCTCTGTCAATGGCATGTATATTGGTCAGTATTCAGTAATCAGTATTCCTGGCTACCGTTACACCATGAAGACAAAAGAACACTCCGAGCAACTCCGAGAAAAGCTTATTGAAAAGTATTAGTCAGGGGAATGATACAAAAAAAATGTCCAAGGCACTTAACATCCCCCGGAATTCTGTTAAATCCATCATCAAGAAATGGAAGGAGTACGGCGCATGTGTAAATCTGCCTAGAGCAGACCGTCCTCACAAACTGAGTGAGTGCAAGAAGGAGACTAGTGAGTGAGGCCACCAAGGCACCTACAGTATACTCTGAAGGAGTTACAAGCTTCAGCAGCTGAGGGATGGGAGAGACTATGCATACAACAACTGTTGCCCGGGTTCTTCACCAATCAAAGCTTTATGAAAGAGAGCCACTGTTGAAAAAAAGCTCCACTTCGGTCTCATCAGACCACAGAACCTTCTTCCACTTGACCACATGCCTTTTGGCGAACTCTAGTCGATATTTGATATGAGTTTTTTTAACAGTGGCTCTCTTCCATAAAGCTTTGGTAACGTAACCCGAAAGTGGCTCAACGGACGCTTACCTCATTAAGCATGCTTTTGGTAAAAACAGCTTGCTACAAGTTACTTATACACACTTGCATATTTTCATAAATACACGCTGATAGGCATGGTTAACGTAAGGTTTTCAAAAGTCAAATAACACATGAATGGAGTGATGATAACTCATAAATGCACACAAAGGAAGAGTTTAAAATCCTCATTTTCTTAATCACTGTCCTTTAACATAAAATACTCCGTATACAGGTGTTATACAATAAATATCACAGAAACATGTGAAAGGAGAGTCAGGAAGTGTTCTGTTTTCTTCTAAAAGAATTTTGACGGCTGTGTGTGTGTCTTTTGAAAATATGGCTGTGAATACCAAAAGAAAACACAAGTTCCATTTTGTGAACAGTTACAGTTTTTCACGATTGCTAAAACACATTTCTTGAAACTGTACACAAAACCTCATCTTCAAGCACTATTTACAAAACCTCTGAATCCTCTTGCAAAATTAAACTTTCGCTTCAAAACAGTTTTACCTGTGCTCAAAATAAAACACTGCTCTCAAATCATAAACAAAATGATATACACTTTCAGTTCTTTCTCCTCCTTGTACCCCTATACGTATACTGTACCCTGCATCTCACTACTCACACTACTCTCTGGTTCTTTGTTGATATGAACCTGCAACCAGTCAAAATCTACTGAGCAGTCAGTACTGTTACTGAAACAAATAGAAAGCACAATGTTCAGGGCCATACAACTTGTTTTTTGTACATTATACAGCCTACAATGCACTGAAGGCCTACTACAGTATACCTACACTACTACTCCTCGTCGGCCACCTCGCATACACACTCGTCCTCGTCCTCTCACATTGTTTCTTCTATTCATTCTCAGACTTTCTCCTCCCCACCTTCAACAACCTGTTTGCTCTCTAAACTGGCTTATATTGGTTGTGTCACATCATTTGAAATCAATTGAGTGGTTGTGTTCAATCAATGATATTTGTTCTCTCTTTGTATTTGATTTTTTCACTTGTGTTTACCAGTATGGATGACATGTGAATTAGAGTGCAGAATGTGTTTAGAGTTTTGCTGAAAAATTTAAGTGTGATCTGCAAATTGTGTTTTACCATGTGAAATAGTTTAAGGTATTGACAACAGACTGCACAATTAGCTACATGAGTTCAGGCAACTGAGAACTTTGTTCAGCCAATGGGTTTTAGTGTTTTAGCAATTGAAAAACTGTAAGAGATTTGATGGCAAAGAGTCATCTTGCAAAGGGAGTGTCAGGTTTAGCATTTTGTGTGTGAGGTTTTCAGTTTTCTGTGTGCAGTTTTGCGAAAGCCGTTATTGTTTTGAAAAACGTGTGTTAACAATTCTGAAAAACTGTAAGTATGAGACACGTTTAACACAGGAACAGTCTGATTGGTCTTTTCATAGATACATTCTTCATCCAATCTTAATGTGATGAGCTCCTTTAGGTGTCTTAACATTTTACGTCCTCTGATCTCCCGTGTCGGCTTCGGAGAGGCTGCTGCTCCCTCCACCATCCAGTCCCCCTGAGCTGTCAAAAGTAGCCCCCGAATCAAACGCCACCCCTCGCTCCGTCCTGATCAAAGGCACACAGGTAAGAAAAACACCCAGAGACATACAATTGCCATCTCTCACTACAGAAAGTTTGTGGGGGAGGGACATTTTTCTTTTGCCATTTTAGCCCTCTTTTACAGGGTTTGGTGGGATGTGTGTGTGTGTGGATTGGGTAGGGAGGTGTTCTCATAACTTGTCTGACACAGTGGTGGTGCTCAGAGTGGAGTGGATTGATCACAAGGAAACTCAAGCGATCAGGTTTGAGCGTGAGGCACTGGGAAGTTTATTCTGCTGTCTTTGAAATATTGAGAATGATTTGAGAAATGTATCAAAGAGAGAGAGAAAATTTGTAAGAGTCCCAAATTCTGTTGTTGTTATTTGACACTCACGGCTGGGGTGCACTGGGCTACTTGTCTTATTGAAGTGACTACTTATGTATGACGCAATGGCGGAGTTGAAAAAAACCCAAACGATTCCCCCTGAATAATGACAACACTCACCTCAGTTGGGGGGGAGATCACCATCATGCTTTGGCCTTTGACTTTCTGAGCCAGTGAGGCAGACGGGGCCACTCGGGCACGGACCCCCCGCAGTGGCAGCAGCAGCGTGTCCTCTCTTTCCAGCAAAGAGGCAGAGCCTCTGCAGGCCCTTGGCTCGGTCAGTGCTGGGCTCTGGGCCCCTGTGCCTCTCAGACAGATAATCAGTGCGAAGACAGAGCCATGGTACCCTTAAAACAGTTTAACAGAGAAATAGTAAAAAAAATTGTGCAAGTTACAGAGAAATAAATAGTGCCAGATAAAATTAATAAAATGCTCTGGTAAAAAGATTGGTTTTAAGCTGCCTTTTGAAAGCGTCTACAGTTTTTTCGTATCATTTTAACTTTCGTATCAATAACATGAACACTTCTCCAAAACACTTAACACAGTGGGCTTTACAGACACACACCTCCGCATATCAGTTAACCCTTCGTGCAAAATACACTACAACAACCACAACCAATGCTGCCCTAACTTAAAACACATGTTCTCTCTCAGAGTACAATTACCTAAAAAACACTAACAACTTGAAGCATTGCCAATTGTATACATACTGTAAAATGTTGCTGTGTCCTCCAGTTTGGCATAGATTCCTGTAGTGTTGCATTGATAAACAGAATAAACACACACAGACAAACACTTCATTGGACTACAGAAATAAAGTTTGCAATATAACAGTGAACAAATAATTCTAAAATAGGTATGTCAATCCAAGCCAAGTATCTGCTGACAGTGTTCACATGTTGGTTTACCTCCCACAGTAGTGTGGTAAATTTACTGTAATTGTATATACAGTAAATTAGTGTTTTATCAGAAACTGACAATATCAATTTTCAGTTTTTGTAATGTAAATTACATAATATATGATCTAGAAACAAATCACAAACACAAGTGTGTCACTGTGCTTTACTTTGTGGATATTTGGTCACAGTGCAAGTGTAATTCAAAATAGAAAAATACATTACAAACTAACCAAAAAATGTGCAAAAATGCAAATGCACAAAATGTGCACATTTACTGTATTGGCACAACAGTGGCGCAGAATTGGGCTAATCCCTCCTTATCCACCTCTCCCTCTGCCTCTTGCTGCATCCATTGTTCTATACCGGTTTTTAAAGCAAGTGGCAAAACAGTAGGGTGTTTAACCAGTGGAGCGCCTGAAGCAATGAGGAAAAGTCCACCAGCTCTGCATCCAGGGGTCCACTGTACTTGCGCCATCTGGCACAAAAAGGCTTAATCAAACCCCTATGGCACCACAAGTCAACCTTTTAGAAATTACTTCAAATGCATTGGCTGCAGGACAAGACAACACGCAAAAATTCAGTTTGGAACATTTATTTCTCAAAGTAAAAGCCTAAATTCTAATGTAAGCTCTTGAGGTCATCTTCCTCTTCGTCGCTTGTATATTCCAGAGCCTCTGTGGATGAAACCGATGCCATGTCAAAGTCAAGCTTCAGGACGGGCATTTTGTCATCCTCTGCCAGACCCTTGGATTCAAACTCAGGAGTGTTGCTGGGTCCCTCTGCTGGCAGGTAGGTCACCATGGTAACCGGGGTGTCGGTGAGGACATCTTCATTAATGGCTACTGAAGAAGATTCCTGCAAAAGGTGCATCATCTCAGCCAAGTCTGGTAGATAGAAAAAAAAAAAATCATTTGAACCCAAATATAAACTGAAAGGAACAGGTCTGGCTCTGAACTGACGAGTTAAGCCATTTCTCAACCACAGGGTAACAGTTTGAGCTGATTATTAAAATGTGTAAAGGGTTAGTGTAGATACTCTGACAATAAACCATTTAACACCAACAAATGAGAACACAGAAGTACTTCCATCCAAATCAACTCATTTTTATAATAACTACCCACTTCTACATAAAGGGGGACTGGGGGGGGGGCGTTAGTCAAATACCTTTTGGGGAAGCTCGCTTTCTCCACACATCAAAGAACTGGTTAAAATTTGGGCTTTGGAGAACCTGAGGCAAATCCCCAGAAACTGAGAAGCAAGGAGACAAGGGACAGATTAATACAGAACAGGCCATCCTCTGATTGTTAGTCAAGGACAAGTATATAAATCACTGCATATGAATCTGCATCAGTCACCTTGCTTGGATTCCTTAGGGAGTCTTCTGTCGGATACAGGAGCATACCCTCTTGGTCCTAGTTTAGCAGGGGCGGCCATCTCAGTTTCTGAAAGACAGAATGAGCATTACCCATCAATTCCACACTTCAATACAATGAGGTCATGGGCCACTAAGCTCAAGTTGTTTGCGTTGTAGTTACAGTTTTTTCCTATCGTTTTAGTCAATTTACCTAAACCATGTTCACATTCCCTAAACACTTCACACATTGAGCATACCAGTAGACCATGTGAACCAAACTGTGGTTACTTGCCCCTATGCTTAGATACAAATGCTGGCAATGACACCTTCTTCCAAAATTCATGGATACCTGCCCCAGTCAATGTTCACTACCGGAAAAACGCTGTGGAAATACAGCATATTTTACCAATGTTTAGATACTCTGTTCAAAACCTAACTTATCAGTCACACTATAGATCACTGTAGATGGAAAGATGCTGCATTCGGACAGACAAATGAAGGTATATGTTTGAATAAGAAAAAAATATTTAGTAGTTTATAGTTTATTTATTTTACAGTAATTAGATTTTTTCCCCCCCTGTGCACCATAGTTCTTGGTGAATTGGCATGGAATTACTTTTTTTTACGTAAAAGCAACACTACATACAATGATCTGTACAAAAAAAGGGGATAAGTTTTGCAATGCAAAAAACCTGGTTGACATTTCAGCTAAAGACCTACCCAGGTGTTTTTTAATTTGTGCCTCGTTGCCACATATACAAAAGGGGCCATCTTTGGCATTTGCTTTGGACTTCTTTACGTAGTTGGTATAGGAAAATGGATGCAGCAAGAGCAAGAGGCAGAGGCGGAGGAAGAGTAAGAGGAGCAGCAGCAAGGACAGTTGTATCTGATGAAATCAGAGCAACTGTTATCGACCATGTAATAAATCATGGTCTGTCCATGAGGGAAGCTGGTCTGAGGGTTCAGCCGAACTTGCCAAGATCAACGGTGGCATGAATCGTGAGGATTTTCACACAAACTAACAGGTACTATACAGTATTTACAGCATTCTGACATGTGTTTGTAACAGTAGTAATGTGATGTGGGAAAAGTCTCCAAAACTCTCCTGACGTATCAGTGCATGTGTCTGACTCACTTTTGTAGCACCCAAAGGTTGCCCCACTCAGGTGGAAGGGGAAGAAAATTCACATTGCAACAAGAAAATGCAATAGTGCAAATGGTGATACAAATTTCTCTTAGCCTTATACTATTGTTAGCAAACATCATCGCAGACATTGGTGTATTTGCCAACATTGAGAATGTTGGCACCACGACCATCGCCAGAGTGCTGAAAAAGCACCAAATTCAGATGAAGCCGCTTTACTCTGTCCCCTTCGAGAGGAACTCTTGAGCGGATAAAGGAACTCCGGTACCAATACGTCCAGGTAAGACTGAACACAGGACACACAGTCATGTTGATTGTGATTTTGCACAAAACTGTAAGCTATGCCATTTTTTTCTTATGGTATCGTGTGTATTCTCTAATTTCCTAAAGAGAGCCATGGAACTTGAAGCCAGTGAGAATGAACATGCGTTCATCTTTGTGGATGAGGCTGGCTTCAACTCGGCCAAAACACGTCGCTGTGGAAGGAACCTGATTGGGAAAAGGGCCACGATAGATGTTCCAGGCCAGAGGGGTGCAAACATCACCACGTGCGCTGCAATTTCGAACGATGGACTGCAGCTGCAGAAGGCCGGTATAGGCCCATACAACACCGAACGCCTAATTGCCTTCATAGATGAGCTTTACGAAAGGTTCACAGCAAGAGAGGTAGACAGGCAGAATCTACCAACTTATGTAATTGTATGGGACAATGTGGCCTTTCACCACTCCCGGCAAGTCACAGGGTGGTTTGCAGCGCATCCTAGGATGATGTCACTATTCCTGCCGCCGTACTCTCCTTTCCTCAATCCCATAGAGGAATTCTTTTCCGCGTGGAGATGGAAGGTCTATGACCACGGCCCACAGGACCAGATGTCCCTATTAGAGGCAATGGCTGCTGGGTGTATGGACATAGCCCCAGAAGATATCCAGGCCTGGATAAGGCATTCTAAAAGATTTGATCCACATTGTATGGCAAGAGAAACCATACGTTGCGATGTGGATGAAAATTTGTGGCCAAATGCAGAGGGTAGGAGGGATTAGCCCAATTCTGCGCCACTGTTGGGCTACTCTAATATATGTGCATTTTTTGTTAAAACAGAAAATACATTAAAGTCAAAAAATGTGTTCTGTGTAACACTTGCACTGTGACCAAATCTCCAAAAAGTAAAGCACACTGAAAAATAAAACACTGTTGTGTTTGTTTCTGGATCATATATTACTTACTGTATGTAATTTGCATTACAAAAACTGAAAATTGTTATTCTCAGTTTCTCATAAAACACTTATTTAATGTATTTACAATTGCAGTACATTTACCACACTCAATTGTGACATCTTTTGTGGGAGGTAAACCGACATATGAACACTGTCAGCAGATACTTGGCTTGGATTGTCATTCTGTAATATTACAAACTTTATTACTGTAGTCCAAAAAAGTGTTTGTGTTTTTTCAATGCAACACTACAGGAAATCTATGCCAAACTGGAGAACACAGCAACATTTTATATATGCAATTGGCAATGCTTCAAGATGTTAGTGTTTTTTAGGTCATTGTGTTCTGAGAGGAAACATGTGTTAAGTTATGGCAGCATTGGTTGTGGTGTGGTTGTTGTAGTGCATTTTCCAGGTGTGTGTCTCTAAAGCCCACTGTGTTAAGTGATGGGGAAAGTGACCATGGTATGGGTCCATGACCTAAAACTGTAAAGCTTAACTCAACACCAAAGCCTTTCATCTTCACAAAACAATGGGATTAAAACTCCAGAAGCAGCCTGGAGCTCAGCTCACCTGCCAAGACTGGTGGCGAGCCTTGAATTGCTTCAGGGACTGACAGTGGCCTCTTCTTCTTGAGCACAGAGATTGGACCAATTCTTTCCTCTTTTTCCCAACCTACAGACAGTTTAGCTGAGAATGGCAGTCATAAATGCTGTCCCAGAAGGTGAACATTCAACAATCACATAAATGCAATCCCAGCTAGGCAGGGACGTGTACATACAGTTATGAAGACCCTTTTGCAGCCCCTACCTTTACTGGACTCAACCAGGTTCTTCCTCGAGGAAGTCCCAGACCTGGGTTTGAGCTGTCCACGTTGGGAGACTTCCGAGCTTCCATGGTGACGAGCAGCAGCAGAACTCTGGAATGTTGAGCTTTCCTTTTGACGAGCAGCAGAACTCTGGAACGTTGAGGAGCTTTCCTTATGACGAGCAGCAGAACTCTGGAACGTTGAGGAGCTTCGCTTATTGGATGCAAGAGACTGGGCAGGTCCCCCCATCAAGACACAGCCTTCACAGAGCCAGTCCTCATCATCTGCAGACTGCCATCTAGTGGGAAGAGGTGGGACAGACACTGAGGTTAATCAAATTTCATGACTAGACAAAAGCCTGCTACAGGAGTGAAGGCCATTGTCAGTTTGTTGACATTTAAAAACCCACCAACTTTCTCAAGTTAGTGAAAGCTTTCTTTTTCAGAGTACATGACTAGCCACAAACCTGTTGTCGACGAAGGAGCATGCACGACACATAGGTTCCGCCCCAGCAGGCTCCGCCCTCAACAGACAGGTGATGTACAGCTGAAAGAAGGGCAAGTATAAATGTATGGCAAGAAATCGCAAGTCACCTAAACAAACACCTTGCAACCCTCCCAAGTAGGTGTACTCATCAGTGCAGAACCGCTTTGCTTATTAAAAAGCTAAATGAGCCAAAGGGAAAAAAAGTAGAAGTGTAGGAGCTCAATTAGAAACCACTAATATAATATGTAGATCCTTGAGCGCCGTAATCATGTCAGTGGTGCATTATGTTTCTTGCCATGATTTGCTAAACACAGATTTCATAGTCAATAGGCAAATAAAGTATTTCCCTTGCGATCTAAACTAAATTAAGCATACCCCATTAGAAACCCAAAAATCAGGAGCTAGTCTTACCTCAGTACGCTCCTCTTCATGGAACCTGAAAGCATCCAACTGGATGTGGAGCTTGTCATGCTGGACACGGGGGAGGAACCTGGATGTGGAGCCAGTCAGGAAGCTGTCCATCATACAGCTGGGAACACAAACAGCATGGGACGATTGAAAATTGCAAAATTCAAGTCTAAGTAAACTGGTTTCAAACATAATTTCTTCCTTTAAATTGAAGTCAGGTGGAACAGCCTACCCATCGTGCTCAATGAAGGCGTATCGCGGAACGGAACTGGCGTCAGGGGTCAACGTAACAACACAGTGGTCCACAAACACACGCATGGGGTTGTGGTTGAACTGCTTGATTGAAGCCTCAATGTTGATGACGTCACCAAGGTGGTATAGATTAGAGGCCCTTTCAAAAGCCCAGTCATCTGCACCAATCACAGCAGACAAGTCAGGTCACATGGACCAATCACAGCAGACAAGTCAGGTCACAGTCACCAACATCTTACACTAAAGATAGATATCCCAAATATTTAGAACCATCACTGCAACCCTTGTAATGTTGAACTAAATTACTGAAGTTCACATTTTCTAAATCACAGCCCTGCATCAGGTGCCTAATCAGGGACAGAAGTGGCCAAACATACGATCACCGAGAGCAAAACTCGGTGTCTCCCTGCTTGTTTGTAGCCCGCTAACCGACACTAAGTGTGAGGAAAAGCAATGCTGGCTTGTACCAGTCATGAGTCGAGTGTGTAAGAGCGTTGATCATGTACCAGTCATGAGTTGGAGTGAGAAGTCCAGTTGGCCCTCGTCCGCACGAGTAGACATGAAGGGGATCCAGGTGGGCTTCACAGGAAAACTGCTCAGGTCAAATTTCCTAAGAACAGAAATTACAATGAAGGTGAACACATGAGGCCCATCACACAGACGTGAAGTGAAGCACTGGAGTTACTTTAGGGGTTGGCTCATGTTTGATGCTCCAGTGTGCAGCACCAGCGGTGTTACACAGAGACAGATAGAGAGACAGATAGATAAATCACCTCCTGTAGTAGCACTGAACTGGAAAGGACGCCGCTAGTGTCCGGACAAGGCCGTCTGGGGAGGGGCTAGGAGCGTACTCAAGGGTATTGCTGTAGATCAGGTAGTCTTCTGTGATCTAAAACACAAGTCACAGGGAACAGGAGTGGTCAATAATAAGTGTAGATGTAGCTACTAGGCTGGAACGCCGTTTGAAGACCAGGATGCTGCCGCCGCTATAGGGTCTTTTAAACAATTTGCACATAGGGCTGTCCCGCCATCTCTACTTCATGGGCTTTGACGCGTACCAAATTGATGTTACTACTTAGGCATGAGCAGTAGCTTGCACGTTTCATGTGCCTCAGTCATAGGTTATAAATGCAGAGTAATAACCCATCTGAAAGGTAGTAGTAGTATGCAGGGAAGTTTCGAAAGGACCTTACCGAGTGCTCCGTGCCGCAGTCAGTTAGTGCTGCAGCGATCATGTATTTCTCAGGCTCTGTGTGAACGGCCCAGCAAGCCTCGCCGGACTGCTCGCTCTTGCCCAGTCTTACGTCCTCTACGTCAACCGGGAAGCCCAATTCCAGCAGATCAGCGTCAATGTCAATCTCCATGTAGTCAGGGTGGCACGTTACCCTCACAGTCACGGTCTCCGGTCGTCGTTCAGTCTCGTCCTTGGTCACCTGGTGTTTGCTAGGAGCTGGCATCCACGGCGCAGATGGTGTGGCTTTCTGAGGCAAGGAGGCCGACTGCCATTCTCGCGGAGAAGCCGCTTCGAAAACCGGCATCAAAATGACGACGGTGAATGCACACTGTAACAAACCTAAGCGCTTCCACATTATTCACGACGTTAAGGTGAATGAATAGACTGTTCCTCTCACTCACGGCCTGCTTCACAGATTCTGATGTGTCGCTACGAATTCAGTAAACCAAATGAGACATGGTTTATAGTGATCACATCAGGTGTTATCAGCCATTGCACCTGTTCTCAATTAGCTATAGCCTGCCCCCTTATCTAGGCTACATCCCCGCCTTAATAAAACACTTTGTTTTACTACATTCCTTTTACTCTCATTGTATTATTGCTGATGTATTCTAGAATATAATAAATGCCACTTTTGCCTCATTGTTTTAGTTAGGTGAAATATAGGCTGTCGCACGAGCAGCACAGAAGGCGCATCTGCGGCAACAGCACCTGCTGCTCCAGCATCGGAGCCTCGCCAGCCATCGCCACCTTCCCTTCAGCATGCCTTTGCTGTGCTCCACTACCAGGGGCGTTAGGCGGCCGCCTAGAGCGCCATCTAGAGGGGGAGCGCCAAATAATGCGCCCGAAAAAAAAAAAAAAAAACACAATTATAACTAGAAAATGCATTTCCTGAAGGAAATACCAGTGCATGAAATGCAAAGGTTAAGAAAGGAAGAAGAAAAGAAAGAAGAGTGAAAGAAGGAAAGACAAAAGGAAAGAAGAGTGAAGAAAGGAGAGAAGAGTGGAAGAAGGAAAGAAGAAAGGAGAGAAGAGTGAAAGAAGGAAAGAAGAAAAGAAAGAAGAGTGAAGAAAGGAAAGAAGAGTGAAGAAGAAAAGAAAGAAGAGTGAAATAATGAAAGAAGAAAGGAAAGAAGAGTGCAAGAAGGAAAGAAGAAAAGAAAGAAGAGTGACAGAAGGAAAGAAGAAAGGAAAGAAGAGTGAAAGAAGGAAAGAAGAAAGGCAAGAAGAGTGGAAGAAGGAAAGAAAAATTGAAGAAGAAAAGAAGAAAGGAAAGAAGAGTGGAAGAAGGAAAGAAGAAAGGAAAGAAGAGTGAAGAAAGGAAAGAAAAGTGGAAGAAGGAAAGAAGAGTGGATGAAGGAAAGAAGAAAGGCAAGAAGAGTGGAAGAAGGAAAGAAAAATTGAAGAAGAAAATAAGAAAGGAAAGAAGAGTGGAAGAAGGAAAGAAGAGTGAACAAGAGTGCCTCTGGATGAAGAGATAAAGAGAGAGTGAAAATATTGAAAAAAGGAGATAAAAATGGAGTGAAGAAGAGAGATTGAGTGTGAGAGAAAGTAAACTGAGAGAGAAAGATGGAGAGATGGAGAGAAAAAAAAATAGAGAATGGATGGTGTCTTAATGTTCCTAGTTACAGTTAAATTGAGAGGGACAGAGAGGAGAGATTCCTTGGATTTGGCGCAGGTGTCAGTGAAGCACAGGTGCAAGCCAGTTTAAAGACCCTATTATGATGTCATAATGGCCCAATGTAAGTCAATGGGAAAATTTAGATTCGTTTTTCTTTAATATCTTAAAAAGTATAAAGTTTAGAAAAGTAAAAAATACATAGCATAAGTGTCGTTTACAAGACCTACGCGACAAAGTTTGAATGAAGTTTCTACGTTAAGCGGTTCGGGCTGAATTAATCGCAGAAAAAGGTAACAAGAATAAGAAGAAGAAGAAGAAGAAGCCTAGGAATAACAATACAGGGCATTTCATGCACTGTAACTAGAAAATGCATTTCCTGAAGGAAATACCAGTGCATGAAATGCAAAAGTTAAGAAAGAACGAATAAAAGAAAAGTGAAAGAAGGAAGGAAGAAAGGAAAGAACAGTAAAAGAAGGAAAGAAGAGTGGAAGAAGGAAAGAAGAAAGGAAAGAAGAGTGAAGAAAGGAAAGAAGAGTGGAAGAAAGAAAGAATAGTGTGAAAGGAAAGAAAAGTGGAAAAAGGAAAGAAGAGTGGATGAAGGAAAAAAGAAAGGCAAGAAGAGTGAAAGAAGGAAAGGAAAATGGAAGAAGAAAATAAGAAAGGAAAGAAGAGTGGAAGAAGGAAAGAAGAGTGAACAAGAGTGGCTCTGGATGAAGAGATAAAGAGAGAGTGAAAATATTGAAAAAAGGAGATAAAAATGGAGTGAAGAAGAGAGATTGAGTGTGAGAGAAAGTTGACTGAGAGAGAAAGATGGAGAGATGGAGAGAAAAAAATAGAGAATGGATGGTGTCTTAATGTTCCTAGTTACAGTTAAATTGAGAGGGACAGAGAGAGAAGAGGTTCTTTGGATTTTGGCACAGGTGTCAGTAAAGCACAGGTGCAATCCAGTTTAAAGACCCTATTATGATGTCATAATGGCCCAATGTAAGTCAATGGGAGAAATTTATATTCGTTTTTCTTTAATATCTTAAAAAGTATAAAGTTTAGAAAAGTGAAAAATACATAGCATAAGTGTCGTTTACAAGACCTACGCGACAAAGTTTGAATGAAGTTTCTACGTTAAGCGGTTCGGGCTGAATTAATCGCAGAAAAAGGTAACAAGAATAAGAAGAAGAAGAAGAAGAAGAAGAAGAAGCCTAGGAATAACAATACAGGGCATTTCATGCACTGTAACTAGAATGCGTTTCGTGAACGAACTGCGAGAGTGTGCTTGCTCTGTTGCGGCCATGACCGAGAGAACAAGTGCCTTGGAATTGGGGCAGGTGTCAGCTCTCCAGCTCTCCCTGCTGGATGCGCATGCACAAATGAGTATGCACAAATGAGTATGCATGAGTGAGTATGCATGAGTGAGTAAACATGAGTGAGTATGCACGAGTGAGTATGCACAAGTGAGTATGCATGAGTGAGTATGCATGAGTGACTATGCATGAGTGAGTATGCATGAGTGAGTATGCATGAGTGAGTATGCATGAGTGAGTATGCATGAGTGAGTAAACATGAGTGAGTATGCACGAGTGAGTAAACATGAGTGAGTATGCATGAGTGAGTATGCATGAGTGAGTAAACATGAGTGAGTACGCATGAGTGAGTACGCATGAGTGAGTAAACATGAGTGAGTAAACATGAGTGAGTATGCATGAGTAAGTATGCATGAGTGAGTATGCACGAGTGAGTATGCATGAGTGAGTATGCATGAGTGAGTATGCACGAGTGAGTAAACATGAGTGAGTATGCATGAGTGAGTAGAGCCCTGGTATGGAAGGTGTCTCTTAATATTCCTAGTTATACAGTTGAATGGAGAGGGACAGAGAGAGAAGAGGAACCATGCGCTGGTGTCAGTGAGAGTTGTCAGTGAATCACAGGTGCAAGCCAGTTTAATGAGCCTATTATGATGTCATAATGCCTCAAAGTTCTGCCATGCAAGTCTATGGAGAAAAAAGGTGATGGAAAAAGAGGAATAAAAAAGGCGTGGCAAGGAGTACCGCCACGAAAAGTCATAGCAACCTGCACCGGATCGGGCCGGACGTTTTGGTGTTTGAATGGCGTCTCTAGCTCAATCGGGCGAGGAGTAGTTGCAAGAAAAACTACTAGAATAAAAAAAATAGTAAAAAACGAAGAACAATAGTGTGCTTCCCTTCGGGCAAGCACACTAACTAGAAAATGCATTTCCTGAAGGAAATACCAGTGCATGAAATGCAAAAGTTAGGAAAGGAAGAAGAAAAGAAAGAAGAGTGAAAGAAGGAAAGAAGAAAGGAAAGAAGAGTGGAAGAAGGAAAGAAGAAAGGATAGAAGAGTGAAGAAAGGAGAGAAGAGAGGATGAAGGAAAGAAGAGTGAAAGAAGGAAAGAAGAAAAGAAAGGAGAGTGAAGAAAGGAAAGAAGAGTGGAAGAAGAAAAGAAAGAAGAGTGAAGAAAGGAAAGAAGAGTGAAAGAAGGAAATAATAGTTGAAGAAGGAAAGAAGAAAAGGAAAGAAGAGTGAAAGAAGGAAAGAAGAAAGGAGAGTGAAGAAAGGAAAGAAAAGTGAAAGAAGGAAAGAAGAGTGGAAGAAGGAAAGATGAGTGGAAGAAGGAAAGAAGAGTGAAAGAGAAAAAGAGAGTGAAAATATTGAAAAAAGGAGATAAAAATGGAGTGAAGAAGAGAGATTGAGTGTGAGAGAAAGTAGACTGAGAGGGATAGAGAGAAAGATGGAGAGATGGAGAGAAAAAAAGTAGAGAACGGAAGGTGTCTTAATGTTCCTAGTTACAGTTAAATTGAGAGGGACAGAGAAGAGGTTCCTTTGATTTGGCGCAGCTGTCAGTGAAGCACAGGTGCAAGCCAGTTTAAATACCCTATTATGATGTCATAATGGCCCAATGTAAGTCAATGGGAAAATTTCGATTCGTTTTTATTTAATATCTTAAAAAGTATAAAGTTTAGAAAAGTGAAAAATACATAGTATAAGTGTCCTTTACAAGACCTACGCGACAAAGTTTGAATGAAGTTTCTACGTTAAGCGGTTCGAGCTGAATTAATCGCAGAAAAAGGTAAGAAGAAGAAGAAGAAGAAGAAGAAGAAAATGCCTAGGAATAACAATACAGGGCATTTCATGCACTGTAATTACAGTGCATGAAATGCCCTGTATTGTTATTCCTAGGCTTCTTCTTCTTATTATTACAGTGCATGAAATGCCCTGTATTGTTATTCCTAGGCTTCTTCTTCTTCTTCTTCTTCTTCTTCTTCTTCTTATTCTTGTTACCTTTTTCTGCGATTAATTCAGCCCGAACCGCTTAACGTAGAAACTTCATTCAAACTTTGTCGCGTAGGTCTTGTAAAGGACACTTATGCTATGTATTTTTCACTTTTCTAAACTTTATACTTTTTAAGTTATTAAAGAAAAACGAATCTAAATTTTCCCATTGACTTACATTGGGCCATTATGACATCATAATAGGGTAATTAAACTGGCTTGCACCTGTGCTTCACTGACACCTGCAGCAAGCCTCCAAGGGTCCTCTTCTCTCTGTACCTCTCCATTCAACTGTATAACTAGGAATGTTAAGAGACACCTTCCATACTCTACTTTTTTTCTCTCTATCCCTTTCACTCTACTTTCTCTCACACTCCATCTCTCTGCTTCACTCTTTTTTTCCTCCTTCTTTCAATGTTTTCCCTCTTCACTCTCTCTTTATTGGCTTTATCCAGAGCCACTCTTGTTCACTCTTCTTACTTTCTTCTTTCTTTCTTCCACTCTTCTTTCCTTTCCTCTTTCCTTTATTCACTCTTCTTTCCTTTCTTCTATCCTTCTTCCACTCTTCTTTCCTTCTTATACTCTTCTTTTTTTCCTTCTTCCACTATTTCTTTCATTTCTTCTTTAACTCTTCTTTTCTTCTTCCACTCTTCTTTCCTCTTTCATTCTTCTTTCTTTTCTTCTTTCCTTCTTCCACTCTTCTATTTTTTATTCGCTCTTCTTTCCTTTTTTCTTTCCTTCTTCCACTTCCTTCCTTCTTCCACTCTTCTTTCCTTCTTATACTCTTCTTTTTTTCCTTCTTCCACTATTTCTTTCATTTCTTCTTTAACTCTTCTTTCTTTTCTTCTTCCCTTCTTCCACTCTTCTTTCCTCTTTCATTCTTCTTTCTTTCTTTCACTCTCCGTCCACTCTTCTTTCTTTTCTTCTTTCCTTTCTTCCACACTTCTTTCCTTCTTTTACTCTTCTTTTCTTTCTTCTTTCCTTCTTTTACTCTTCTTTTCTTTCTTCTTTCCTTCTTTCACTCTTCTTTCTTTTATTCTTCCTTTCTCAACTTTTGCATTTCATGCACTGGTATTTCCTTCAGGAAATGCATTTTCTAGTTATTCTTGTTACCTTTTTCTGCGATTAATTCAGCCCGAACCGCTTAACGTAGAAACTTCATTCAAACTTTGTCGCGTAGGTCTTGTAAAGGTCACTTATGCTATGTATTTTTCACTTTTCTAAACTTTATTATGACATCATAATAGGGTCTTTAAACTGGCGTGAACCTGTGCTTCACTGACAGCTGCACCAAATCAAAGGAACCTCTTCTCTGTCCCTCTCAATTTAGCTGTAACTAGGAACATTAAGACACCTTCCATTCTCTACTTTTTTTTCTCTCCATCTCTCCATCTTTCTCTCTATCCCTCTCAGTCTACTTTCTCTCACACTCAATCTCTCTTCTTCACTCCATTTTTATCTCCTTTTTTCAATATTTTCACTCTCTTTTTCTCTTTCACTCTTGTTCACTCTTCTTTCCTTCTTCCACTCTTCTTTCCTTCTTTCACTTTTCTTTCCTTTCTTCACTCTCCTTTCTTCTCCTTTCTTCTTTCCTTCTTTCACTCTTCTTTCCTTTCTTCTTTCCTTCTTCAACTATGATTTCCTTCTTTCACTCTTCTTTCTTTTCTTCTTCCACTCTTCTTTCCTTTCCTCACTCTTCTTTCTTTTCTTCTTTCCTTCTTTCACTCCTCTTTCCTTCTTCCTCTCTTCTCTCCTTTCTTCACTCTTCTTTCCTTCTTCCACTCTTCTTTCCTTTCTTCTTTCCTTCTTTCACTCTTCTTTCTTTTCTTCTTCCTTTCCTAACTTTTGCATTTCATGCACTGGTATTTCCTTCAGGAAATGCATTTTCTAGTTTTTTTTTTTCCCGGACGCATAAGTTGACGCTCCTTCTATATCTCCAACCAATATTTTGACATAAAAATTAAATATAACATTAGGGTAAAATGAGCCAACACTCAAAAACGGAGGGCTATGTTCTTCATTGTTATTGTTAGATCATGCTAGCATAGCGTTTGGCATTTGATGCGAATGTGTGTGTTTCCTCTGAAGAGACTTCACCCCAACGGCTTGCATGACTATATGGGCTGGGTCACAGGACTAATCGATATACATCTATTCCGTCGTAAAGACAGGTGAAATTAACGATATTGCAACCCCGCAAGGTGCAGGGACGTGCACTTATGATGTACAGTACAATACACATTAAGGGTTGCTACAATATGTTATCATGAAAACACTAATGAACAGAGTATTTCAGAGATCAAACTGATTTTGGAGAAACAGTGTATAATGAGCAGATAGACAACACGTGGGAAAACACTAATACAACTTCTTCAGGGGGTTATCAAACATTATTGTGAATGATGAACATGTAGATGGATTTATGGGAACAGCCGCTCGACAGGTCGATCCTCTGCAACTAATTACAAATCAAACTTCCTCCAACAATATCACATGCGCAAACGTATTCTTTTAACGACATTGAAGCGAGGAAATACATTTCGCCAGGAGTGAAGCTCGCCTAGAGCGCCAAATGTGCTAGGGCCGCCCCTGTCCACTACCAACCGCGCACGGGCATGTGCTGTAGCCTATTAGTTTTTTTTTTTTTTTACAATTGCTAAAACACATTTCTTGAAACAGTCACTAATTTTCTCTGAACTCTTAACACAAAGCCTCATCTTGAAGCACTATTTACAAAACCTCTGAATCCTCTTGCAAAATGAAACTTTCGCCTAAAAACAGTTTTCCCTGTGCTCAAAATCATTAACAAAGTGATCAAAATGATATACACTTTCAAGCAGTCAGTAAACACTACACCAAAACATAGAAAACACATTGTTCAAAACATATAGTTCTCAGGGAGAAGTAAAACATTTTTATCTCAAACAGATTTCATATTTGTCTGTCATTGCCTTTTGATGAATGAAAACATGTTCTCTAGTAGCTATACAAATGTATCAGAAATTACCAGCTTTGCTCTAATTTGTGTTGGTTCTTTCTCCTTCTTGTACCCCTATAGTAGGCCTACTGTACCCTGCATCTCACTACTCACAACTCACTCTTGTTCTTTGTTGATATGAACCTGCAACATGTCAAAATCCATTGAGCAGCCAGGACTATACTGTACCAAATAGAAAGCACAGGGCATGTTCAGGGCCATACAACTTGTTTGAATTGTACATTAAAGGCCTACTACTACAGTACACACTATAAAAGGGACAAAAATATGGTGTTCATTTGTCCTCGTCCTCTCACATTGTTTCTTCTATCCATTCTCAGACTTTCTCCTTCCCACCTTCAACAACCATTTGCTCTCTGGTTTGCTAAACTGGCTTATATTGGCTTATATTGGTTGTGTCACATCTTTTGATACAAGTGACTGTAAATCAATTTTGAGCGGTTGTGTTTAATCAATGACATTTGTTCTCTATTTGTATTTGATTGTTGCCACTTGTGTTTACCAGTATGAATGACATGTGCATTGGAATACAGAATGTGTTTTGAGAGCGAGAATGTGTTAGTAAGAGTTTTGCTGAAAAGTCTAAGTGAGATCTGCAAATTGTGTTTTACCCTGTGAAATAGTTTAAGGTATTGACAACAGACTGCCCAATTAGCTGCATGAGTTTAGGCAACTGAGAACTTTGTTCAGCCAATGGGTTTTAGTGTTTTAGCAATCGTAAACAACTGTAGTATACATAAATGAAACATATATGCTGTAAACCGTTAACAAAATTATAAAACACTACGTTAAATAAACCTACATTATGCGTTAAGAGAAGCCAGATACGTTGATATTGAGCCTAATGGTAAACCATGTATGAGCATGCGCGTCTTGGATAGTTTGCTCCTGACTCAAGTTGAGAATATTTTAACTTTTAGGCGCGCCTCTAAACCACCCGAAAGGCGCGAGGCGCGGCGTTTTAAAGGCGCGCATGAAAGGCGCGCCGTACCATAGGAAAACAATGGTTTTGCTAGAGACGCGCTTTTAAAAGTCGCGTCCTGTGTGATCGGCCCCTCAGATAGGGAAGCGACATAAACCATAGATATCTTAGATAAAGGCTAGATAAGTTGCCCGCGTTGCTGGCCGACGGAGTCAAATGTCCGCACAATTCGGCCATTTTGAGACGGAATAGCTCACTCCCCCTTAACATTGTGTTGGTATTGGTACTTTTTAAATAACCAGAACTTGCTCAATTTTCAACCGATTTTCAAACGGGTTGGTTTGTTATAAACGTAAGATATTTCTTATGGCACTACATACTTATGAAGAATTATAAACATGGGTTTTCATATGAAAATAACATTGACAGGTCTCTGAGACTCTGACAGGTCTCGTTTCAAGGGAGCGTTCAATAAAGCAGGCTGCACAAAATTGTGGCATCTTCATTGGCAATAAAGTCAGCAATTTCCTGTCGAAATCATAATGTAAGATGTTTAACAAACCAACCCGATTGGAAATCATGTGCAACTTCAGTTTTATTATGTGCAACTAAGTTATATTGAAAAGAAAGAACAATTATGCCTCGCCAATTGATGGAAAATGACTGATAGGCCTACACAATAGCCGTGATACACAATTAAGCTGCCCATTTCAACATGTTCAAGCATCCAGAATTATTACCAAGGTAAATGACGATTGTAAATCAAGTAATTTGTAAATCCGCCAACATTTCCGCGAGATAAGAGTGTAAACGATTGTGAAGATCACTGACGTTACCTAACGTACCACTGATCCCTCCCGGAAGCTATTCCGTCCTTAAAATGGCCTCCTGTGCGGACTTTCAAGAGACCGCCGTTGCACCCAAGGGGGTGCAACGGCAGTCTCTTGAACGTCCGCACAGGAGGCCATTTTGAGGACAGTATACTTCCGGTAGGGATCAGTGGTACGTTAGGTAACGTCAGTGATCTTCACAATCGTTTACACTCTTATCTCGCGGACATTTTTGACGGATTTACAAATTACTTGATTTACAATCGTCATTACCTTGGTAATAATTCTGGATGCTTGAACATGTTGAAATGTGCAGCTTAATTGTGTATCACGGCTATTGTGTATCAGTCATTTTACATCAATTGGCGAGGCATAATTGTTCTTTCTTTTCAATATAACTTAAGTTGCACATAATAAAACTGAAGTTGCACATGATTTCCAATCGGGTTGGTTTGTTAAACATCTTACATTATGATTTCGACAGGAAATTGCGGACTTTATTGCCAATGAAGATGCCAGAATTTTGTGCAACCTGCTCTATTGAACACTCCCTTGAAACGAGACCTGTCAGAGACCTGTCAATGTTATTTTCATATGAAAACCCATGTTTATAATTCTTCATAAGTATGTAGTGCCATAAGAAATATCTTACGTTTATAACAAACCAACCCGTTTGAAAATCGGTTGAAAATTAAGGAAGTTCTGGTTACTTAAAAAGTACCACTTCCAACACAATGTTAAGGGGGAGTGAGCTATACTGTCCTCAAAATGGCCGAAATGTGCGGACATTCGGCTGTCGCTGCCAAATGTGAGGACCTGCCTGATGTGAGGCCGCATGCGCAAACTTTGCGACACTATTGTAGTACAACGAGCAAGGTAATGCCGGTGGTGTAGGCTACAGCATGAAGTGGAATGACAAGCGCATTTGTTTACGTTTGAAATCCACCAAGGTTTATGATGTTAAGCTTCATGTTTATTGAATTATTAGTTAAGCAGTGCATTCATTAGCCTACTAGTAACAGTAATACAACATAGCCCCATATGTTGACACTGAGCCATATGCTGTAAACCGTTGACAAAATTATAAAACACTACGTTAAATAAAGCTACATTATGCGTTAAGAGAAGGCAGATACGTTGATATTAAACCATGTATGAGAATGCACGTCTTGGATAGTTTGCTCCTGAGCCTTCTGCCGTAAACCGTTTGTGTTTGCGCATGCGGACTCACATCAGGCAGCGGCGGACTCTAGACATCCTATTGGCGGACTCACATCAGGCAGGGTCCTCACATTTGGCAGCTACAGGCTCCGTCGGCCAGAAACGCAGGCAGGATATCTAGCCTTTATTATAGATATCTATGGTTGCACCCCCTTGACATAAACAACAGGACACACTTGAATAAAACTGAAAGTAACAGTAGGCTTCAACGGCCAGAAGCTGCGTTATATGAACAGAACAAGATGCTTAAAATGCAAGTGTGAACACGGGTTTTTACACTATAAAATGAAAAGGCTAGTTTAACTCTAAGCTGCGCAGAAATTATAGCTACTCCAGTCTAATCAGTGGCGTAACATACTTACGACGGGCCCAGTTTTTAGATATTTGGCGGGCCGCCCTGTAGTGAACGCTAGTTACTATTGTAGCGTACGCTACTTCCGCACACGCTTAACAAAGATGTTTGTTATCGATATAAATAGTGTTAAATTAATCAACCTTACATATTTCAGAAGTGACAGGTGTGTATACAATGAACTAAGTCTTGTTTGACTCTCAGTGGAAACATTTCTTACCGTAGAAATTGTTAGAAAGTAGCCTCATAATAATAATAGCTCGCACTAGTGTTTACGATAACCCGATCTTAACAATGACAGACATCCCACATAATGTAGTTGTAAGTAATTTATTAACAATATTTACAAGTTGATATTTGAATAGATTATTTAAATTAGCCTATATATATAAAACAACGGAAACTAGACGTAGCGCAAAGCGTTACAAAATATGACCCCCGAACTGTTCAGTAGGTTAAATTGGCACAGAATGAGTCATGGTGAATAAATAAATAAGCACTAAACTCAATCGCGTTGATATAGTGGAATAGAATGGACACATCTACATCATGTAACAGTACCGCTACCTCTGCACCGGTGAAGTTAGATCTACGTTTACTCGCGTGTCGCTTTGACATGACTCGCTTTCGAGATGCTTTCACGTGGATTCGGTTGATTCCCGACTGCACACGTCACTACGGTTGCGTGCCCTTACACGGAGCTGGTGGGGCGTGTATGTATGCAAATCCAGGTGCACGAGAATGTGCTTTCAATTTAAGAAACCTCATGCGGGGAAGCACAGCTGAGAACACTTTGGCTTATTGAATAGTTTTTTTGATAGTTTCTATAGTGTATGTAGGATAAGCACATGATGTTGTTATAAATTGCTACTATTTCCCCCCAAAAATAAAAAAAACCATGACGGAGATAAATTTGCCTTTTCAAGAGTATATATAGCATTAGGCACTGCCAACTGTGGAAAAAAAGTTTGTCTTTGAACGTAAGACTATCTGAGAGGCGACAACTAGACGCTGTACTGGGGGGGCCCGTTCGAGAGAAATGTGTATATCTTTGGGCCCGGCTTCGACCCCCGACATCCCACTCGCCCATGTGCAGCCGCACCTGCTGCGAATCTCCTATAGTTACGCCCCTGAGTCTACTCCAACCAAAGATACTGTTTGGGACTACTAATCCAAATGCTATACAGATGGCTCGCCTCTCATGTTATGGTCGACACCTTAAAAAAAGTGTTATAGTTAGACCTTTTAAATCTTTCCTGATACATTTGGTTTGTCTCGCCTCATTAGGGCAGTGGTAGGCACAGGCCTTGCGGTCTATGTTACCTGTTCCACCCTGGACCTGATGGCCCTCGCAGTCATTGTATGCGTGTTTGGGACAATATATGCATGCTGTAAGTTTTACTCCTGTGTTTTTCTATACGTTTTTTTTTTTTTCATTTATGTCTTGGGTGTCAACTCTTACACACTTTGTTCCCCAACTAAGATGCTGCGAAATGTGACGTCACAATTTCTTTATTCTCTCTAGGCTACATTCAACCTCCTACCAGGCCTGGCAAAGAAACCTACTAAAAAATCTGCCTAAACCAAAAATGACGGTCAACAGATGGAGCAATGATTTTTTTTTGTCACCTTCATTGGACAAATGATACATGGTGTAAATGTAGGACTTTTATCTTCATCACACCTATAACACATATTTGGTACTGATCTTTCAAAGAAGCTATCTTCCTGTTGTACTGTTTCTCTGTTACCCTTTGATTTGGTAAAAACAAATAAATGCCTGAAACATGCTGGCTCTGTCTCTGACCTCTGAGACACACACACACACACACACACACACACACACACACACACACATACAAAGAGAGACACACACAGAAACAACAACACACACATAACCAGTTTCATACTAAACACATTTTTTTGAGAGTGACTTTGCCTGTTAGGCCTGATTAAAGACCGCCTTTTCAAACTCAACAAGCGCAAACGTCAGACATGATGAAAGAGCTGACCCAAAATCACAAGTTGTGTGTCTTTCCCACACAACAGGATAAACTGTCGCTGCCCTACATGAGTCCGCTGCCCTATATGAGTCGCGCATGCGTCACTTGCGCGTCTTGGATAGTTTGCTCCTGACCCAGATAGGGCAGCGACATAAACAACACACTGTAAAAAAAAAAATCCGTAAAAAAAAACGTAAAGTACTGGCAGCTATGGCTGCCAAACAAAAACCGTAAAATTTAAGTAAAACATCCTAATTCAAATGATGTGCAAAAACACTATATTTACAGATATTTCCATTTAAGGATTTGCAGAGAAACACTGTTATTTTATAGATTTCCACCAAGGCCTGGTTTCAGAAGAAGTAATGGAAGATTCTAGAGTGGCCGTCGCCTGACCTTAACCCCATCGAAAATCTATGGTGGGATTTGAAAGAGGCGGTTGCAATACACACACCAAAGAATATTACTGAACTGGAGGCCATTGCCCATGAGGAATGAGCTAAGATTCCTCAGAAACGCTGTCAGAAGCTGGTGTCTGGCTATGCATCACGTTTGCAGGAGGTCATAACAGCCAAAGGGTGCTCTACTAAGTACTGAAGATGCTTGTCATCAAGGGGTTGAATAATTTTGACACTGCAGTAAATTCATTAAAGTCATTAAAAGTAGCATTTTGTGTTGAATTTGGATAAAACCCTTTTAATATTAGTTTCATTAAACTACTTTAGCAATTCTTGTGCAATTTTTTTATTGCAAACAGCTGAGAAATTGTTTATTTTGCCAAAAAACCTAAAAGGGCAATGGGGGTTGAATAATTTTGATTGCAACTGTAGGTCAGGTCAAAAGTATTGGGACACCTGACCATCACACATATATGAGTTTCACGCACATCTCATTCCAAAACTACTCTATAAGAGCTGCCTCTCTTCTAGGAAGTCTTTCCACAAGATTTTGGAGTGGGTCTGTTGGATTTAGTGCCCATTCAGCATTAGGGAATTTGGACAATGCTCTTGTGTGACTAGACCAGGCTTGCCGATGCCGTTAGAATGGGTCCCAAATATGTACAGTATAGTGGTGTTTAGTTCAGGGGTCTGTACAAAAATCTTTGAGTAAGGTGTGGTTTGAGCGACAATCTTGTCGCTTAATAGGCACCAATTCCCACAGACACTCCAAAATCTTGTGGATAAGTGGTTTGTGTGGAATGGAAACTACTGACCCCTTGCTTATCAGGATAACCCAATCAGCCAGCAAGATACGCAAACCTGTAACTAATATCATAGGTTGACTGACCTGTCAGTCTGACACAACGCGCGCACCCAAGACTATTTTACAGTTGTTATCATGTCCATGGTTGCTATGGTAAACTCGGCTAAGTCTGTAAGTGGAAAACATAAACTAATACTTTCCTTGACTGGTCCACACGTGTGTCAATCATGACTGTAGACCAATGAGATGCAAAGATATCCGAAGTTGGTATTTTAAGCCTGAGATTGGTATGGTTTGACCACAATTTGCTACTTGCTATATTTTGTCTATAATAAAATTAGAGAACAGCCTCAGATTTGAGCGTCAGATCAATGTTTAATAAAACTAGACGTAACGCAAAGCGTTACAAAATATGACCGCCGAACTGTTCAGTAGGTTTTGGCACAGAATGAGTCATGGTTGTCAGTGTGTTTGTGTGTTTTTATGTGTACATTGGTTTGTGTTTCATTTTTATGTATTAAAGGAATTATTTGTGATAGATTTTGATGATTTGGTTATGTAATGTTTTGTGTACTACTTTTTTGTGGATTGTTTTGGTATATTTTTCTTTTGCAATGTAGTTTGTTAAAACAGGTCAAATAAAGAGGTGTGGAAACAAAGTGAAGTTTCCAACCACCAACAGGTGGCGCTATAGGTGATACCAGTCAGGCATATGTACGCGTTCGGGCTGGATCCAGCGTCCACCCTAAGCTGCATCCAGCGTCCACGGTTACAGGCTTGATGTCCCTGGCAAATTTGGTATTTTTTTGAGCACTTTGACATTTATGCAATTGAGTTATAAGAGACTTTGTGTTTTGTGGCAATCACTAACAAGTTGGCACACCTTCCGACTAATGAGAAAATCTTATATAACTTTTAGTCGCCCATGGCTGAAGAGTAGCCTGACCACATTTCAAGGCGTTACCATTAAATCTGTCGGAGGAGTTCGATCAGATGCAAGGTGTGCAAACGCCGTCAAAACGCATCTTCCACTCAAAATGGCCGACTTCCTCTGGACCTGCCACCATGGCGTCAAGAGACTTTTTGGTGCGTCCAAGCATGATGAAGACGTGTACCGAATTCCGTCAAGCTTTGCCAAAATAACCCCATTGTGCAGGGTTTTTTGCAATGTTTTAGGGGGCGCTACAGAGCCATTTTGCTCCATGGTAATTTTTCGAGCACTTTGACATATATATGCGATTAAAACACCTAATTTTTGCTTTTTAATTTTGAAATAGGTGGCGTTATACATGTAATGACTGGTTATGGCATGGGTTGACATGGCCACTAAACACAAACATACAAAAACAATTTGGCCCTCCAAGGCCCTACGGTTCTCGGGATATTCGAAGAAAACTGTGTCGCGCAACCTACAGGCCAGTTGGTGTATAACCATATAAATCAATTTATTGCATGCCCCCCGTGAACGGAATTCCACGAAACTTAACATGCAGTCAGAAGGTGTCATAATGATCCCACACCTCCGATTTCGTGCAGTTCTGACCTCGTCAACTTACAATTAACATTTTTTACAACACTCCATTTTTGCTTTTTCATTTTTAACTAGGTGGCGCTATACATGCAATAAGTGGTAGTGGAATGGTTGACGTGGCCTCTTAAGACCAACATACAAAACAAATTTGGTATACCTAAGCCCTACGGTTTTCGACTTATTCACAGAAAACTGAATCGCCCCACCCTGCTCTCGCGCGACGGTCATACAGTTTTTTCCTATCGTTTTCGGTCATGTACCCATACTATGGTCACTTTTCCCTATCACTTAACACAGTGGGCTTTAGAGACACACACCTCTGCATATATGTTAACCTTTGGTGCAAAATGCACTACAACAACCACACCACAAACAATGCTGCCATAACTTCACACATGTTTCCTCTCAGAACACTATGACCTAAAAAACACTAACATCTTGAAGCATTGCCAATTGCATATATAAAATGTTGCTGTTTCCTCCAGTTTGGCATAGATTTCCTGTAGTGTTGCATTGAAAAAAAGAGAAAAAACACAGACAAACACTTCTTTGGACTACTGTAATAAAGTTTGTAATATTACAGTATGACAATCCAAGCCAAGTATCTGCTGACAGTGTTCATATGTCTGTTTACCTCCCACAAAAGATGTCACAATTGAGTGTGGTAAATGTACTGTAATTGTAAATACAGTAAATACTGTAAGTGTTTTATGAGAAACTGAGAATAACAATTTTCAGTTTTTGTAATGCAAATTACATACAGTAAGTACGTAATATATGATCCAGAAAAAAATCACAAACACAACAGTTTTTTTCACTGTGCTTTACTTTTTGGAGATTTGGTCACAGTGCAAGTGTTACACAAAACAGAAAATACATTACAAAGTCAAAAAAATGTGTTCTAACAAAAAATGCAATGCACAAAACCTGCACATATATTACAGTAGCCCAACAGTGGCGCAGAATTGGGCTAATCCCTCCTATCCTCCGCATCATCAGATACAACTGTCCTTGCTGCTGCTGCTCCTCTTCCTCTCCCTCTCCCTCTTCCTCTTCCTCTTCCTCCTACTCCACCTCCTCCTCCTCCTCCACCTCCTCCTCCACCTTCACCTTCACCTCCACCTCCACCTCCACCTCTTCCTCTGCCTCTGCCTCTTGCTCTTGCTGCATCCATTTTTCTATACCAACTATGTAAAGAAGTCCAAAGCAAATGCCAAAGATGGCCCCTTTTGTATATGTGGCAACGAGGCACAAATTGAAAAACACCTGGGTAGGTCTTTAGCTGAAATGACAGCCAGGTGTTTTGCATTGCAAAACTTATTCTCTGTTTTTTGTACAGATCATTGTATGTAGTGTTGCTTTTACGTAAAAAAAAGTAATTCCATGCCAATTCACCAAGAACGATGGTGCACAGGGGGGGAAAAAATCTAAATACAGTAATTACTGTAAAATAAAATAAAATAAATAAACAAAAAACTAAATATTTTTTCTTATTCAAACATACAGTACTGTGCAAAAGTTTTAGGCAGGTGTGAAAAAATGCTGTAAACTAAGAATGCTTTCAAAAATGGAAGTGTTAACAGTTTATTTTCATCAATTCTTCATAAATTAACAAAATGCAGTGAAGGAACAGAAGAAAATTCTAAATTAAATCAATATTTGGTGTGACCACCCTTTGCCTTCAAAATAGCATCAATTCTTCCAGATACACTTGCGCAGTTTTTGAAGGAACACGGCTGGTAAATTGTTCCAAACATCTTAGAGAACTAACCACAGATCTTCTGTGGATGTAGGCTTCCTAAAATTCTTCTGTCTCTTCATGTAAACCCAGACAGACTCGATGATGTAGAGATTAGGGCTCTGTGGGGGTCATACCATCACTTGCAGGACTTTCTGTTCTTCTTTAAGCTGAAGATAGTTGTTAATGACATTGGCTGTATGTTTGGGGTTATGTTCCTGCTGCAGAATACATTTGGTGCCAATCATACGCCTCCCTGATGGTATTGCATGATGGATTAGTATCTGCCTGTATTTCTCAGCATTGAGGACACCATTCATCCTGACCAAATCTCCAACTCCACTTGCAGAAATGCAGCCCCAAACTGGAAAGGAACCTCTACCATGCTTCACTGTTGCCTGCAGACTCTCATTATTGTACCTCTCTCCAGCCTCCAGCGAACAAACTGCCTTCTTCTACAGCCAAATATTTCTAATTTTGACTCATCAGTCCAGAGCACCTTCTGCCATGTTTCTGCACCCTAGTTTCTATGTTTACGTGCTTAGTTCAGTCACTTGGCCTTGTTTCCTTGTCGGGGTAGAGCTTTTTGGCTGCAACTCTTCCATGAAGACCACTTCTGGCCAGACTTCCCCGGACAGTAAATGTCTGTACCTGGGTACCACTGGTTTCTGCCAGTTCTGAGCTGATGCCACTGCTTGAAATCTTCCGATTTCGAAGGTAAATAAGCTTGATGTGTTTTTCATCAGCTGCATTAAGTTTCCTTGGCTGAACACTGCGTCTACGATCCTCAACGTCTTCTTCAAAAGAGCTGGAACTGCACATTTTGAAACCCCTGTCTGCTTTGAAATCTTTGTCTGGGAGAGACCCTGCTGATGCAGTATAACTACGTTGTGTCTTGTTGCTGTGCTCAGTCTTACCATGTAAATGGATAAAAAATAAACATTTATTGTTTACATTTTTCAAAGCATTCTTAGTTCATAGCATTTTTTCACACCTGCCTAAAACTTTTGCACAGTACTGTATAACTTCATTTGTTTGTCCAAATGCAGCATCTGTCCATCTACAGTGATCTAAATTACTGATAAGTTAGGTTTTGAACAGAAAGTTAACTGTTTTGAACAGAGTATCTAAACATTGGTAAAATATGCTGTAGTTACACAGCGTTTTGCCGGTAGTAAACATTGACTGGGGCAGGTATCCATGAAATTTGGAAGAAGGCGTCATTGCCAGCATTTGTATCTAAGCATAGGGACAAGTAACCACAGTTTGGTTCACATGGTCTACTGGTATGCTCAATGTGTGAAGTGTTTAGGGAATGTGAACATGGTTTAGGTAAATTGCCTAAAACGATAGGAAAAAACTGTAATAATAACACAGCACAGTGAATAAGTTAAAGCAGGACACAGCAATTCATAGGTTCTACCACAGCAGGGGTCAATACATCTGACTTAAAAGACACACTCCAAGAGTCAATAAATATGACTTACAGTTTTTCACTATTGTTAAGACCTCAAAAGCGAAAATTAGGCACATTCTGCACAACCTTCATGTCATGTATCAATCGCTCGGCCCAAGTGGGCAATATTCAAGACTCCCTTATCTGCATTAGACTCTTATTTTTCCTTGTGAACACTCTAATGTCAATTACACATCACGTTGTTGTCAAAACACTGTACACAAAGTTCTGTGTTGCACACACTTCTCAAGTAAAATCTCAAGGCATCAACCTGCAAGACACAAATAGTCAAATCTCTAAACTTTCAGGTCTTTTGACCAATTTGCAGTGAGGACTGCACCATAAAAGTGTCTTGAGCCTCTGTTTTGTTTGGTAAACTATTGCAAACTTTGAAAAGATCGACAACCAGAGAAGGAGAGGGGTAAGAGTGAGAGGAGGAGGAAGAGGAGGACAAGAAGGAGGAGGAGTAGGAGGTTGAGGAGTAGGAGGACTGAGAGAAGGAAGAGGAGGACAAGGAGGAAGAAGAGAATTAGGCCAAGGTGAAGAAGGAGGAGGAGGAGGAGAAAGAAGAAGGAGACTGGTCATATCTAATGAGATTTGGGCCACTGTGGTAGACCATGTTTTCATGTTTTTTCATTAGAACCTTCAGGATGGAGAACAAGTACTAAATCTGTTTGCCTTGTGTACTGTAATACTGCATATCAATAGAATATAGTGTGCTCACAGTATTTGTATTTTGCAGGACTGAAAGAGAACCACACTGTGGAGGAAGAAAACACACTTTCAATATTTTTTGAAAGCAAAGTAGCATTTTCCAGGAGATGTAAAGGGTTTTGCATTTTTTGTTAGTTTTAGGATTTGTGTTTAGAGTTTTGAGAAAACGAGGCATGCTTTCAAAAAATGTGTGTAAGCAATTGAGAAAAACTGTAAGCATCATGCAAAGGGAGTGTCAGGTTTAGCATTTTGTGTGTGAGGTTTTCAGTTTTCTGTGTGCAGTTTTGAGAGAGCCGTTATTGTATAAAACGTGTTTTAGCAATAGTGAAAAACTGTAAAGGGCACACTTATCCAGTCAGTGATTCTTGAGATTCAGTTGCGCTGCGACCATAGACAACGCTCACAGAAGGACACAAACAAACAGGCACGTGCACAGACATTTTGGGGGGCAGGTGCTCAAACCAAAAAAAGGGCACCCATCGCCAAAATCATTTAAGACATTTTGTAAATAAGATAAATCAATGTTGTGCATTAATCAAGAGTGACTTACATAATCTATAAAGCTGACAACACAGTACACACACATTTGTTTTTACTGTTTTCTGACAGAGTTGAAGCATAAGCAGCATTACACTAATAATATACCACAATATACCTCACCAGACTGTCATGTACAATAGTAGGGCCCGTCATAATATTTTGCATCTGGGCCCGTCGTTACTACGTTACGCCACTGGGCTCTGTCATTGAGGACATCCATTTCTGCTGGGCTCTGTGTGTGTGTTTGTGTTTAATATGTGTGTGTGTGTGTGTGTGTGTTTGTGTTTAATGTGTGTCTCTGTGTCTGAAGAATGCAGGATTGTGAGAGATAAACTCCTGACGGTCAGCATGTATTATGAAATCCTTCACATGGCCAGCAGAGGGCAGCAGACACATAGTTACAGCAGCAGACAAACAAGCCAATCTGTGCTCCCTGAGTTTTGGCCATACAGGAACACACGAGGTGTGTGTGTGTGTGTATTTCTCTATCTGGCCTCTTTCTGTGTCAGAGGGAAAGAGGGGTTTGATGCTCACCTTTCACACACTTATCAGGACGCCGGTCAAAGGAGAGCATTGTTGTTTGTGGTATTGATGTTGGAGAACAAGCCAGTGTGTGTGTGTGTGTCTGTGTGTGTGTGTGTGTGTGTGTGTGTGTGTGTGTGTGTGTGTGTGTGTGTGTGTGTGTGTGTGTGTGTGTGTGTGTGTGTTTGTGGTATTGAAGTGGGAGATAAAGGGCTGTTTGCATAAACAAGACCCGGCGATCACCACTACCATCAGATGAAGCCAGAAGGCAGCTGTAAGGCCACTGGTTGATCAGCTAGCTGTGAAAGACAGGAGAAACCACATAACATAGACATCTAGTTGACTGACCAATACAAATTGTTTCAAAGACTGATGGGATTCTGAATAGTCCAATATAGGATTATTAAGCATAAAAACACCATAGATCGAAAAACCAGGGAACCACAGAAGTGTAAATAGCGTTGTCCCTTGCCCTAGTGGGGTTCAGGCTCTGGCAGCCCCTCTGCTGTGATTTGCGTCCCTGTCTGTTTTCACTGCCTGGACCACTTGATTTGGAAAAGCACTTTGGACTTCCAGCAAACAGACACACACACACACACACACACACACACACACACACACACACACACACACACACACACACACACACACACACACACACACACACACACACACACACACACACACACACACACAGGCACTGCTGTCTCTGCCTGCCTGTGGAACGGTGACATGATCGGCTCACTGCTCTCTGATTGGTCCTCTGTGCAGCCGTGTCATCACCCTAGGTGATCTCTGAGCCCAATCAGAGTCAGCAGGTTCGTTTCTCTCCTGCAGGCTCCTGAAGGGGTTTGGACCGGCCTGAGGGGCTGATGCAGGATACGGGTCACAGATAGGACTCTTGCTCCGTCCTGATGCAGGAAAGGGGTCACAGATAGGACTCTTCCTCCTACATCGGGTCAGAGAGGAAGTGCTGATGAAGGGAATTCTGCAGAAACATCTTCTCCGCGCGCTAGTGTCCAATAAAATCCATAACACTTAATTATTAGTCATAAATGGAGACATGTCACGCCTCCCGTGAATGTCGTTTGGAGAATACCGCAATGCTGAGGCCAACCTCAACAGAGAGAGAGATCTGCTGACTAAAAGAGCAAAGGGTCACAGCAAAGAGGAAACAACACCATGCTTGCAGAACTAGCGTGTTAGGCTGGCACATCAGCTGTGGAGCAGGAGTGACTACAGGTCGAGGTTCTCATTAGTGGTAGTAGAGGTTGTTAGAGAGGTCGTCATTAGTGGTAGTAGAGGTCATTAGAGAGGTCGTCATTAGTGGTAGTAGAGGTCGTTAGAGAGGTCGTCAT
>NC_137918.1:7151952-7156952 GCF_963457725.1 Sprattus sprattus
TGTGTGTCCTGTAGCGTGTGTGTTGTGTGATGTGTGTCCTGTAGCGTGTGTGTTGTGTGATGTGTGTCCTGTAGCGTGTGTGTTGCGTGATGTGTATCCTGTAGTGTGTGTGTGTCCTGTAGCGTGTGTGTTTTGCGATGTGTGTCCTGTAGCGTGTGTGTTGTGTGATGTGTGTCCTGTAGTGTGTGTGTTGCGTGATGTGTATCCTGTAGTGTGTGTGTGTCCTGTAGCGTGTGTGTTGTGTGATGTGTATCCTGTAGTGTGTGTGTTGCATGATGTGTGTCCGTGCCGAATCTCCAGGGCTGGGTGTTCTCTGCAGAGCTCCTTACAGCTTACATAAGACAGACAGAAGGACGTGACAGAGGAGCCCGTCGCTAAATTAAGACAAGCTACATGAGAGCAGGCTTTCCCATAAAGACTTAACTGTACTCGTCTGTGGGGGGGTCTTCTCCCACCTCTCTCACTCCCCCCCCCCCCTTAGTAAGAACAGCACTAACCTCTCCGTGACCCCCGCGACCTCTCGCAGCCGACCCCCCCCCCCCCCCCCCCCCCCCCCGCCCCACCCCATGTCTCTGCTCATGTAGGCATGTGGGCATGTGCTGTAAGGAACTTAACTATTGAGGAACTGACTGAGGCTTTAGAGAACTCACTGTTCTTTCTTTCAAAGACCCCACTGGCATTTCATGTAAGGAACTTAAGGAACTGACTGAGGCTTTAGAGAACTCACTGTTCTTTCTTTAAAAGTCCTCACTGGCATTACATGATTGAAGTTAAATCAAAGCAAGGCTGTGTCGCAGATTAAATGAGATTAAACTATCAAACTTTCGCACACAGCGGGCCTTTAAAATTAAAACGACATGTTAAGCACTGCACACATAAAGACAGGGGAAAAGAGAACAAGGATGGCACAAAAAAAAGAGAGACAAAGAGAAAGAGGGAGGAGAGAGAGAGGGAGGAGTGACAGAGAGACAGAGAGTTAGAAAGAGAGAGGGAGAGATGAATAGAGAGAAAAGGAGAGATAGAGATAGATAGAAAGGGAGAGAAAGGAACAGAGAGAGAGGGAGGAGCGAGAGAGAGAAAGTGAGAGAGAGGGAGGAAAAAGAGAGAAAGGGAGAGAGAGAGGAACATAGAGAAAGGGAGGAGTGAGAGAGAGAAAGGAAGAGTGAGAGGAACAGAGAGAGAGAGGGAGGAGCGAGAGAGATAAAGGGAGAGAGAGAGGAACAGAGAGAGAGGGAGGAGAGAGAGGAACAGAGAGAGAGGGAGGAGCGAGAGAGAGAAAGGGAGAGAGAGTGGGGAACAGAGAGAAAGGGAGCGAGAGAGGAACAGAGAGAGAGGAAGGAGTGAGAGAGAGAAAGTGAGAGAGAGAGGAACAGAGAGAGAGGGAGGAGAGAGAGAGGAACAGAGAGAGAGGGAGGAGAGTGCGAGACAGAGCGAGCCGAGGCGCTTGCTGAGGTGAATGGTGATGAACAGGGAAGCTCTGATGAATGGGAGTCCAGTGGATCTCGTTGTGTAGAGCAGCGCGACCCCGTGACCCAACTGGCAGTACAGTTGGACTGGAACTGAAACGATGATGCGGAACCAAAGGGCCATTATCTGCAGATTAGTGGAAGGAACCCTCAGCACAGGGACACGAGAGGAGGCCACAGAGATGTGAGATGCTCCCTGTTAAGGACACAACAGGAGGCCTCAGAGATGAGAGATGCTCCCTCTTTAGGACACAAGAGGAGGCCTGAGAGCTGAGAGATGCTCCCTGTTTAGGACACAAGAGGAGGCCTGAGAGACGCTCCCTCTTTAGGACACAAGAGGAGGCCTGAGAGCTGAGAGATGCTCCCTGTTTAGGACACAAGAGGAGGCCTGAGAGATGCTCCTTCTTTAGGACACAACAGGAGGCCTGATAGCTGATAGATGCTCCCTCTTTAGGACACAAGAGGAGGCCTGAGAGCTGAGAGATGCTGCCTGTTTAGGACACAAGAGGAGGCCTGAGAGACGCTCCCTCTTTAGGACACAAGAGGAGTCCTGAGAGCTGAGAGATGCTCCCTGTTTAGGACACAAGAGGAGGCCTGAGAGATGCTCCTTCTTTAGGACACAAGAGGAGGCCTGATAGCTGAGAGATGCTCCCTCTTTAGGACACAAGAGGAGGCCTGAGAGTTGAGAGATGCTCCCTCTTTAGGACACAAGAGGAGGCCTGAGAGTTGAGAGATGCTCCCTCTTTAGGACACAAGAGGAGGCCTGAGAGTTGAGAGATGCTCCCTCTTTAGGACACAAGAGGATGCCTGAGAGTTGAGAGATGCTCCCTCTTTAGGACACAAGAGGAGGCCTGAGAGATGCTCCCTCTTTAGGACACAAGAGGAGGCCTGAGAGCTGAGAGGTGCTCCCTTTAGGACACAAGAGGAGGCCTGAGAGCTGAGAGGTGCTCCCTTTAGGACACAAGAGGAGGCCTGAGAGCTGCTCTCTCTTTAGGACTCCACGTGTGCTTGGGCCGCTGTTGGTGTGGGTAGAGCAGAGTTTGATAAAACCTCCCCAAAATGCTGGCTAGTGTCTAAAGTTGTTCTGCTATTTATAAAATTCTGTGATCTTATCTGTGTCGTGCTTTAAACTCCCCCCAGTTCGTTCCTGTTCCAGTTCGCTCGGGCTGGATGCTATGTGGGTCAGTGTGTTCTTTATTTTTTCTATTTATCAGTGCTTATTATGGGATGTTTAGCGCAGCTCAGTGGACTTATCTACAATGGGTGGTGAGTTGGTCAGATGTGGCTGACCCCTCCTGACCCCTCCCGACTTTGTCCTGATTCCTGCCCGTGTGTGTCACGGTGGCTCAGGTGCTTGCACTGCCGCCTCTGGTGCTTGCACTGCCGCCTCACAGCAAGAAGGTCATGGGTTAAATTCCCGCATGGGGCGCTGTTGGTCCTGGGGGGGAGGGTCTCCCCAGGCCTTCAGTGCTCAGGTGGGCTATCTCCTGGGCCTTTCTGTGTGGAGTTTGCATGTTCTCCCCGTGTTCACAAGGGGTTTCCTCCACTAAGAACCCCAATAGAAAAACATGCAGAAGAACTGAAATCCATCCCTGACCAAGACGGATCACTTGACTTGGTCCCCGGGCGCCTCACGGCTGCCCACTGCTACTGGGTTTCTGGAGGAAGGATGGGTGAAATGTGGAGGAAAAATTCACTGCAACCTCAGGCCTACGTGTGTTTGTGTGTGTCCTGATCGCCACTGTATATGCACGTGTGTGTTACTGTGTGTCGTTTGTGCAAATAAAAACTGACTACAGTCAGCCTTGTTTGTTAAACCCTGCCCACAGCACCCTGACCTGCCGTGATGAAGGGCACACAGAGAGCCCATGTACGTGACTGCAGAGCCATCTGTAGAGTGGGTTGGACTGCCAATAGAGAGATATCAAAAATAATACCCATCTGGGGTTGTGTGTGTGTGTGCAGTGGTGTAGTCCAGGGTATACGCAGGTATACGGAGTATACCCACTTATTTTTCAGTCAGCATTGCGTATACCCACTTCTCAAAACAGGGCTGTATGGGCTGCTTAAAAAAATTAAGAGTATACCCACTTCTCCAGGGACCACTACCACTGTGTGTGTGTGTGTGTGTGTGTGTGTGTGTGTGTGTGTGTGTGTGTGTGTGTGTGTGAGTGTGTGTTTGTGTGTGAGTATGTATGTGTTTGTGTGTGTGTGTGAGTGTATGTGTATGTGTTTGTGTTTGTGTTTGTGTGTGTGTTTGTGTTTGTGTGTGTGAGAGTGTATGTGTTTGTGTCAATCACAATCCCATTTACAATCAGAATCAGAATTGATTTAGTGAATGCATGACTGAGGTCGATTTTATTTTGGTGTAGCATGGTCAGTTAAATGCAGAGTATTATCTCACTGATGGCAGTTTAGAACTCGAAAAAGAGGCTTCGTTACACTGTAAAAAAAAAATCTGTTTTAGATTTGACCCTTTTTTTTTTTTAGCAATGTGGTCCGTGTTGATGTTCCATTTGAGTGTTCTGTTGATGTCGCTGTTAAATTTGAATGAGTCGTTCATTTAATCTTTTGCACATTTCTAGCCAGTTTCACAATGTTTTTGTTCATTGTTCAGCATTTCCTACTGTACACGTAGGCTAACGCATTACCACATTACCCAAAGACCAAAGTAGATCAGGAGAATTAGGGAGGGAAGTCTCATTTTGGGGTCATGGTACATTTTAAATCTCGCAATCCTGGGCCTGACCTCCCCGAACAGTGACTCAGGGTCAGAGGTATTTCTTTCCCGACAAACTAATGGAGTGAAAACAGCTACTATATTCACCTCTCTTTTAGAACGGATGTTTAACGTAATGTCAGAAACAATATTATCAATATAATGTTTCACTATCATTTCTAACAGTTTGATCAAGGAACGCTTACTTAAGGTGAAATATTTCCACTGACAAAAAAAATAGATTTTGACACTAAAGGGAACGTCCTGACTGACGAATGATTACACAGTCAAATGCTGGAGCCCCGCCCCCTTGGCACAGTGGCGAGACCACCTGATGTTTGAGCTCGAGCTGCCGCACTCCACTCCTGTCTGCTCGCGCTTGAAAAGCTGACGAAGGAACGGAGCTGTCATTGCTGCTCGGCACTACCGAATGCGCCACTAACTAAACCGACAACGGGAGAGGACACACGGAGGCTTTACACGAGACACCACTTGAAGACAGCGAAATTTCTAACCGAATTGTTTTGCCAAACGCTTTGCCATGAACTCGTTGACACATCTTTTTCCGTTTGGAGTACGATGAAATATGAAATAATGAGGTTTGTAAATGATTTATGTTATTACAGTCACGATTAACAGTAAAAAAAAGTGCAGCTTCTTCACCGGTGGCGGGTGAGTAGGAGTCGATCTCAGGTGATTCTCTGGGTTGGCATCATGGGAGGGAATCTGGGCTGCCACAGGTCAATCCCCAAAGACCCCACCGACCTCAAGCACAATAAGCGCAAATTCAGCGCGGCGTGTAACTTCAGCCACAT
>NC_137918.1:7161952-7166952 GCF_963457725.1 Sprattus sprattus
ACTGAGAGGAAGAGAAGAGAAGAAGAGGAGAACTGAGAGGAAGAGAGGAGTGGAACAGAGAAGAGGAGAAAAGAAGAACAGAACACTGACAGGAAGAGAGGAGAAGAGAAGAACAGAGCACTGAGAGGAAGAGAGTAGAGGAGTGGGGAAGAGAGGAGAGGAGAAGAACAGAGCACTGCGAGGAAGAGAGTAGAGGAGTGGGGAAGAGAGGAGAGGAGAAGAGAATAGAGAAAGAACAAAGAAGAACAGAGAAACAGAGAAGAACAGAACACTGAGAAGAAGAGAGGAGTGGAGAAGAAAATAACAGAGCACTGAGAAACGGAAGACTCAAGAGGAGAGAAGTCGGAAGAAGGAGTAAACCCAGAGTAGGAGCTCCGTGAGCACTGGGGTTATCAAGCAGCCACCTTCCTTCATCAGTGTGTTATTGAGATCACACACACACACACACACACACACACACACACACACACACACACACACACACACACACACACCCCATCACCATCACCAGAGACAGTGGTGGACAGGTGTGCTCTGATGGGTTTACATGGGGAAGCGAAGCCTCATTATGTGTATGATTATCTCCTGATGGATGACACACACACACACACACACACACACACACACACACACACACACACACACACACAGAACACACAAAACACAGTGGCCAGACCCTTCATCTCAGCAGATTAAACATGACTCCACAGGAGTGGTTACAAACCGCCTGATTGA
This sequence comes from Sprattus sprattus, assembly GCF_963457725.1. NCBI lineage: Eukaryota > Metazoa > Chordata > Actinopteri > Clupeiformes > Clupeidae > Sprattus > Sprattus sprattus. Next base: position 7,162,688 of record NC_137918.1, read on the forward strand.
ATCAGCTAATCAACACACACACACAAACACACTCATACAAACACACACACACTCTTGGCTCTGTGTGAATGAGGTGGTGACATGGCCAGAGCTGTGACAGACCAGTGAGAGAGGGGTTACCTAGATTAACACACACACACACACACACACACACACACACACACACACACACACACACACACACACACACACACACACACACACCATAAAATACTTCTGCCGTGTCATGTTATCGCCTGTGGTGTTTGTTATACTGTCAACAGGGTTTAGCTTAAGGTTCTCTTTTCTGACTCCTTTTCTCTTTCTATGTCTTGCCTGTCTGCGTCTATTCTTTGTCTCTCTGTCTCTTTCTTTTCCTTTTTTCTCTCTGTCTTTCTGCGTCTGTTCTCTCTCTCTCTTCCTCTCTTTCTCTGTCTTTCTGTGTCTTCATAGCTGATTTGTACAGATTTTTGTACGTGTGTGTGTGTTTGTGTGTGTGTGTGTGTGTGTGTGTATTCCAGCTGAAGTGATGGGCAGACGTGAAATTCAGAAGTGGCAGAAGCTGTCAGATACACACACACAGACAGAGTGAATAGCAGAGGGACTACCCCTGAATACACAGCCTGTGTGTTTGTGTGTGAGAGAAAGTGAGGAGTTGGTGTGTGTCAAAAGTTAGAAGTGAGTTTGTGTGTGTGTGTGTGTGTGTGTGTGTGTGTGTGTTCGTGTGCGCGCGTGTTTGGAAGGTCAGGAGGTTGGCATTGACTCTGCAGCCGTTTGCGGCACTTTTTTTTTGCTTGTGGAAAAATCCACTGGCGCAGCAGTTTGTGGTCGGACATTTTGTGTGTGTGTGTGTGTGTGTGTGTGTGTGTGTGTGTGTGTGTGTGGGTGTGTGTGTGTGTGTGTGTGTGTGTGTGTGTGTGTGTGAGTGTGTGAGTGTGTGTTTGTGTGAAAGAGAAAGACAGAGAATGTGTGTGTGTGTGTGTGTGTGTGTGTGTGTGTCACAGTGAGCAGTGGTATCCAGCTGTCTGTGCCTATGTCAGCTTTAGGACATGAGCCACTGGGCCCTCTGATACAGCAGTACCAGGCTTACACACACACACACAAACACACACACACACACACAAATTCAGCAGTACCCGGGTGATGGGTACTGCTGCGCTCTCTCTCTCTCTCTCACACACACACACACACACACACACACACACACACACACAGCAGTACCAGGGTGATGGGTACTACTGCTTTCTCACACACACACACAGACACACACACAGTAGTCAGGCTGTGCCCCATCATGTTGCCAGTGTGAGACGTGTTTGCCCTTGCAGAGTCTGCTCCTAGTAACCAGCGGGCACCAGCCCACTCTGCCAACCTCTCATTGGTCAAACCAGCGGGCACCAGCCCACTCTGCCAACCTCTCATTGGTCAAACCAGCGGGCACCAGCCCACTCTGCCATCCTCTCATTGGTCAAACCAGCGGGGACCAGCCCACTCTGCCATCCTCTTGTTGGTCAAAGGCACTGACTGCTGCTGGGTGGAACCCAGGAATTTACATGCTCTATGTACAAACTTGCTTGTGTGTGTGTATGTGTGTGTGTGTGTGTGTGTGTGTGTGTGTGTGTGTGTGCTCACCATGTGCCACAAATTTGGGAGGGATAAATACAGACTGTGTGTGCGTGTGTGTGTGTGTGTGTGTGTGCTAAGGACAAATGCACACAAGGATGATGCTTGGTGCATGTGGTATTTGTTGGTATGATGCGTGGTGCATGTGGTATTTATGATGCGTGGTGCATGTGGTATTTGTTGATAATGATGCTTTGTGCATGTGGTATTTGTTGGTATGATGCGTGGTGCATGTGGTATTTGTTGGTATGATATTTGGTGCATGTGGTATTTGTTGGTATGATGCGTGGTGCATGTGGTGTTTGTTGGAAAGATGCTTGGTGCATGTGGTATTTGTTGATAATGATGCTTGGTGCATGTGGTATTTGTTGATATGATGCTTGGTGCATGTGGTATTTGTTGGTATGATGCGTGGTGCATGTGGTGTTTGTTGGAAAGATGCTTGGTGCATGTGGTATTTGTTGATATGATGCTTGGTGCATGTGGTATTTGTTGATAATGACAGTGGGTTTGTTTCATATCTGTATTCAGATGACTGGCCATTGTCCTGTCCTGTCCTCTCCGCTAGAGCAGGGTCATATCTGCTTTATTTATTGAGAGGAGTCCTGTTGAGTTGATGCATTCATACGAGAGAGAGCTGGTGTGTGTGTGTGTGTGTGTGTGTGTGTGTGTGTGTGTGTGTGTGTGTGTGTGTGTGTGTGTTCATATGAGAGAGAGCGTGATGGAGAGATCTGGTATAGGTCGGCGTGACCGGTGAAGTAAGGGCAGGGCAGTGTGTTGGCAGCCTGTCTGAGTGTTTATGGTTTAATAAGCCTGTTTGGCCAATAAACAGTCAGATGGGTTTAAAACACTCACAGATAACATCCGCAGATGAGTCATCGAAGACTGCTCCGCTCCATGTTTGGCCTGGTACTGTTTGATAATGAGGCATGATGGGTGTTATTACATGTGTTTAGAGGGCTGTGTGTGTGTGTGTATGTGTGTGTGTGCCAAGAGAGCATTTGTTGACCTTTTGGGCTTGGCCATTGTTTTTCTGGTTTGCTAGGTCTCATATGACTGCTGGTTAGAGGGGGGGGGGGGGGGGGGGGGGGGGGTGGTGTGTGTGTGTGTGTGTGTGTGTGTGTGTGTGTGTGTGTGTGTGTGTGTGTGTGTGTGTGTGTGTGTGTGTGTGTGTGTGTGTGTGTGTGTGTGTGTGTTGCTATGGAGGTGCTGGACCCACTCTGGAAATGTTAGTATAGTAGTATGATTTCAAATATAACTAAGCGACTCTCAGGGAGGATAACCAGCTTCGTTTCAAGATGCATGGCAGAAATAGTTTGACTGCACATGACCTATGACTTCTGCAAAATAGTTATCAGAAAAGGCTCACAAGCTTTGATGCTGGTGTATATACACAGACATACACACACTCATACACACACACTCATACACACACGCACACACACACACTCATACACACAGCGGAAGAGGTCACAGAGCCGTATCGATGTCTGTAGAAGGGAGAACCGGCATGATGGGATAGAGGTGTGAGCAGCCTAGCGGCTAACTAAAATGAAGCAAAATGATTGTGTTGTCACAACACACAAATCCGACACGATATGTATTAACTCCACAATGGAAATATCCGAGTTCCGAGTGGTTTTGATCGCAACATTATAGGTCACGCTAGATGCTATTTTAGACATCACGCTTCTGGTGTTGCGACGCTAGTGTCACGCTATCTAAAGGACACACTGGGGGGGGGGGGGGGCATGATGCTGCCTGTGATTGACTATCTAAAGGATATGCTGTGGTGGGGGGGGCATGATACTGCCTCTGATTGACTATCTAAAGGATATGCTGTGTTGGGGGGGGCTGTGTAGGGGGGGCATGATACTGCCTTTGATTGGATGTCTAAAGGACACACTGGGGGGGGGAGGGGTTGGGGTTAGATGCTCCCTCTGATTGGCTCAGTGAATACAGGCAAAGGTGCTGTAATGAGGGGTCTTCTTCACGTGATTATTGAGGGAAGTCTGTTTAAAAAGGGCCAGTGTGGCTCTCTCCTTCTCTCTCTCTTCCTCACACACATCCACACACAACCCCCAGCTCTCTCTCTCACTCACTAACTCACTCTCTCTCTCACTCTTTCTCTCTCACACACTCACTTTCTCTCTCTCACACACACACACACACACAAACTCTCTTTCTCTCTCTCTCACTCACTCACTCTCTCACTCACTCTCTCTGTCTTTCTCTCACACACACATGCACACACACACATGCACACAAACACATCCCCCCCTCACACTCTCACTTTCTCTCACACACACGCACACATGCACACACACACACACACACACACACACACACACACAAACTCTCTTCCTCTCTCTCTCACTCTCTCCCCCACACACACACACACACACACACACACACACACATCGGAACAGGGTGTTGACATGTTCGCAGACCCCAGGCTCCCAAACTGTTTGTTCTGAAAACAGGATCAGAGCAATCACCGCTCGCCTTCGAAGAAATGGGAGGATACTGGCTATTCCACCTTTTATAGGAACACCACAAGACATTTACAAAGAGTGTGTGTGTGTGTGAGTGTCTCTGTCTGTGTTTGTGTCTGTGTGTGTGTGTGTGTGTGTGTGTGTGTGTGTGTGTGTGTGTGTGTGTGT
>NC_137918.1:7171952-7176952 GCF_963457725.1 Sprattus sprattus
ACAAGGTAGAACAGCCTCTTTTACTCTTATTCTCATTACTCTCACTCACTCTGTCTCTCTCTCAGAGAGAATGAGCTTTACTGGCATGACCATTTTTTGCATAACATTTAAACAGAAGGTTTACATACAGAATACCAACATATGGCCAACATGTATATTTGCATCTGAGAATATTTGTTTGTGTGTGTGTGTGTGTGTGTGTCTGTGTGTGTGTGTGTGTGTGTGTGTTTGTGTGTGTGTGTGTGTGTGCTGTATGTTCTTACATGGTGCTTTCAATGGTGTGGATGGGTGTATGTACAAGTGTCCGTACAATTGTGGTGTCCTAGTAAAGTATTCAGCAGCAAGAGCTGCTATCAGCTGCTGCCCTTCACTGTGTGTGTGTGTGTGTGTGTGTGTGTGTGTGTGTGTGTGTGTGTGTGTGTGTGTGTGTGCGCCAGCTGGTGAATAGAGACTCACACCCAGATTTCCCTCACTGCCTTCTTTTCTCTCTCTATCATTCACTCTCTCTCTCACACTCTCTTTCTCTTATTCGCTCTCTCTCTCCCTCTCCCTCTCACTCTCTCTCTCTCTCTCTCATTCACTCTCTCTCACACTCTCTTTCTCTCATTCACTCTCTCTTTCCTCTCACTCTCTCTCACTCTCATTCACTCTCTCTTTCCCTCTCACACTCTCTCATTCACTCTCTCTCTCCCTCTCACACGCTCTCGCTTTCTCTCATTCACTCTCTCCCACACTATCTTTCTCTCATTCACTCTCTCTTTCCCTCTCACACTCTCTCTCTCATTCACTCTCTCTCTCTCACACTCTTTCTCTCATTCACTCTCTCTTTCCCTCTCACACTCTCTCTCTCATTCACTCTCTCTCTCTCACACTCTTTCTCTCATTCACTCTCTCTCCCTCTCACAATCTCTCTCTCTCTCATTCACTCTCTCTCTCCCTCTCACACTCTCTCTCTCTCATTCACTCTCTCTCTTCCTCTCACACTCTCTCTTCCATTCACTCTCTCTATGTATCCATCTCTCCCTCTCTCTATCTCTCTCTATGTATCCATCTCTCTCTTTCATTCATCATTCCCTTCATCTCTGTCTCTTCTACTTTTCACCTGCTTTAGTTGGACAGCTCCTCTCATCTATTTCCACATGCTATTTTAGTGTAAACTCAACCCCCACCTCTATTAATACCACTGCTGTGACTACGTGTGTGTGTGTGTGTGTGTGTGTGTGTGTGTGTCCTCTTTCATAGACAGTTTAAGCTCTCTCTTTAACATGGCAAATAGGGCCGCTGTAAAGCAAACAGATAAATGCACTGTCTAACGGAGTGTCTGGAGCAGATGTGTGTGTGTGTGTCTGTTGGATTCATAATGGCAGTGTGATGATCAAGGGCTGCTGTCAGCACTCTCATCTCCGCCCGTCCTGCTATGCCCCTAGCCGAGGCTTTCAGTGGGTATTTGTGTCTATACAGGGTGTTAATGTGGGCACAATGAACCCCCACACACACCTGTCTTTGCCCCCGGGCATTGACTGAGGTAATATTATTTGTGTTTCTAAAGGGTGCTGATGTGGGCACAGTGAAATCTCTCGCATCTAATGTTGCGGCAGCATCTCTTGCACTAACCAGACGGTAACGTTTCTACAGTATCTCTCTCGCACTAACCAGAGGGTAACGTTTCTGCAGTATCTCTTACACTAACCAGACGGTAACGTTTCTGCAGCATCTCTTGCACTAACCAGAGGGTAACGTTTCTGCAGCATCTCTTGCACTAACCAGAGGGTAACGTTTCTACAGCATCTCTCACACTTACCAGAGGGTAACGTTTCTTTACTATCTCTTGCACTAACCAGACGGTAACGTTTCTACAGTATCTCTCTCGCACTAAGCAGACGGTAACGTTTCTACAGTATCTCTCTCGCACTAACCAGATGTTTAGTTTCTACAGTATCTCTCTCGCACTTACCAGAGGGTAACGTTTCTTAACTATCTCTTGCACTAACCAGACGGTAACGTTTCTACAGTATCTCTCTCGCACTAACCAGATGTTTAGTTTCTACAGTATCTCTCTCGCACTTACCAGAGGGTAACGTTTCTTAACTATCTCTTGCACTAACCAGACGGTAACGTTTCTACAGTATCTCTCTCGCACTAAGCAGACGGTAACGTTTCTGCAGTATCTCTCTCGCAATAACCAGACGGTAACGTTTCTGCAGTATCTCTCGCACTAACCAGAGTGTAATGGTTTACTTGTGTGCTGACCTGCATATGAAAGAAGAATGTCGTCCTCTCTCCTCATAAGGCTAATAGTGACCCAGTTTCTGTGAAGACGCAAATAGACATAAATAGAGGGAAGTGTGTGTAACTGAAGCATTTAGATTTCAACAGTGACTAAGCATTTAGAATTAAAAAGAAGGAAGTATGTGTAACCAAAGCATTTAGATTTCAACAGTAACTAAGCATTTAGAATTAAATAAAAGGAAGTATATGGGCCGTTCTACCGAATTTGTGTAAAGTGCAGTCTCTCAACAATAAAAACTATTTACAAAACAATTAGGTATTTAGGCATAGATATTTACTAAGAAAATGTTATGGTCTATATAAACCCAATGCATTAAATGAGATAGTGATAAGCTAAATACATACATAATCATCATGTATAGGGTACTTTCTATTGGGAAGTAGCTGTCCCCAACCCTGACATCTAAATTTCAATGCCTGTAAATAACACTTTTCATTTTTTTTAGATTTTTTTCAATTATCTAATTTCAAAGATCTTTATGATTGGGTTTAAACAGAACTTGGAATATTTGGATTCATTTTGGGTTTAATTTTTAAATAAATAAACTATACTCAAAAAATCATGTCCCCAGTTTTCATGTCACTACCGAAACACAAGAGTTTTAGTCCATTGGCTGAGCCTGTGTTTTAGCCACGACCCTGCATTTTTGACCATGCAGTGACACTGCATCCCTGTCCCTCATGGTTGAATGGTAAGTAGCTAAATCCCAAAGTTCTGATATAAATGTGTTCCAAAGTCTGAAAATCGACATGTAACCTTAAGAATTGACACTACCGAAACACATGTTTTCTTCAATTAAGTAAACCTTTTGGGGTTTTATGTAAAATCTTATGTTTGTATGTGTATACACCTCTTCAAAGATTTGATTGCTAGCCGTGTGCTTGCTAGAATTCTTTATTTATGCTTAAAGTGAGCTAGAATTGTCACTACCGAAACAGTCACTACCGAAACATATGGAAGTGACCTGATGATTTCGGTAGTGACAAAATGAAATGGTAAGTAGTACAATCCCATCATTTTTAAATAAATGTGTTGTGTGGACTAAAGAGCGGCCCAGAGCACCTTTTGGAAGATTTTGGGAGAGAAATGAACATCCATCCAACAATGCAGTCACTACCGAAACAGTGCAGCACTTCGGAAACACTGGATGTTATGTAAAAAATTAAGTATATTGAGTAATCAACTAAAATGTTATGATACTGATTGGATTAATGTATGTTCAATTTCATCAATCAATCAACAACTCTGGAATCAATATGATCAGTATTTTGCATTTCACTTAGATTTTGATGAATTGTATAAATTGAACTTTGAAATTTGGTAAAAATTTAATTTTTATGGATTTCATTGGGAAAACCTTCAAGAAATGTTTGTAAAAATACTCTTCAGAGAAGGGAAGGAAACACAATCTGAACAGGTCAATAATAATACTTTAGTAGTAAATGTGATGTTTTAGAATTTTTAGAAGAGGAAAAACATTCCAACACATTCTGAAAATACAATATAAAAATTGAATGTTCTTTTACTAGATATGTGTACTTTAGATGGTGCAATATACATACGGACAAAGTTTTGGGAATACAACATAAAATAATTCTAAATATTTCCGACCTGACTTTGCACCAATTCGGTAGAATGGCCCATATACTGTATAGCTGAAGCATTTAGATTTAAACAGTGACTAAGCATTTAGAATTAGGAAATGTATGTAACTGAAGCATGTAAAAAGCCGGCGTTATCCTGAGTCGAGTTCAACTCTGAAATAAATTATTCAGTGCTTTAAGATTATAATTTAATCAGACCGCTTCCTCTGTTCTGGTGTTTGCAGTCTCGCCTTGTCACACTTAATGTAGTTTGATTTCCTAGGCAGTCCAGACAGCCTCTTCAAAGGTGGCCAAAGAATCAGGGCCAGAAGTGGGCCAAGTCCTCTGTCCCCTCCCGAGCCTGTCCCCTCCTGATCGTATCCCCTCCTGATTGTGTCCCCTCCTGATCGTATCCCCTCCTGATCGTATCCCCTCCTGATCGTTTCCCCTCCTGATCGTATCCCCTCCTGATCGTATCCCCTCCTGATCGTATTCCCTCCTGATCGTGTCCCCTCCTGATCGTATTCCCTCCTGATCGTATCCCCTCCTAATCGTATCCCCTCCTGATCGTGTCCCCTCCCGATCCTGTCCCCTCCTAAGCCTGTCCCCTCCCTATCCTGTCCCGTCCTAAGTGTGTCCCCTCCCTTCTCTCTCTGAGTGTGAGCCCTGGTCTGGTAACTGGGTCAGGAGAAGCGGGAGGCTCCTGGGGGGTGCGGCTCTCGCTCTGAACGTGGAGGTGACCCATATCATTACAGGACCACTCTAGTCCTCTCCTCTTTCAACTCATCTCTCCATCTCTCCTCTTTCATCCACCACTTCATTCCTCCCTGCGTTGCCCACACAGCTCTGACGCACACACACACACACACACACACACCAAACATCAGTGCTGAAATAGACTCACACACACAAACATTAACCAACGTCAGTGCTTCCACTTCTCCTGCCCTCAGACGTCATATGTCTCCCTCGTTTTCCTCTTTTCACTTCTCATCATCCTCTCCTTCAGTTCATTCATTTCACTTCTCCCATCTCCTCTATTCTTCCCTCCCTCTGTCTTTTTGTACCTCCCTCTCCTTCCTTCTATCTTTCCCCTTCTCTTCCCCTCTCCCCTCTCTCTCTCTCCC